>NW_028186623.1:699494-784472 GCF_003343005.1 Rhea americana | reverse complement strand
GGGCTCCCGTGAGCATCCCGCCCTGCAGAAAAGAGTTGGGGGAACCGGTTCCCGAGCCAAAAATAAATAAATAAATAAATAAATAAAAAGAAAGCCAAGGTGAGGAATGAAGATGTGCTTTCTGGAGCACAGAGAGGGACACCACTTCTCGACACTCTTTAGCCCCCCCCCCAGGCTTGGGATCCTGCTGCACGTGCAGAGCAGCTCTTGCGCCATCCTCAGCCGCCCCCTTGCAAAACGCGGGGGCTGCTAATTGGGCTGAAAAAAAAAATCCCCGCTGCCCCCCCTCTGCCGGCCCCCCACCTCCCCTTCCTTCTCGCTGYCGGGGGGCTCCGGTTACGCCGCCCATCCGTAAACAGCGGCTAAAATAATTGCGCAGTTGTCACGGTTGTGCAGCCGGGGAGGGCGGGGGGGGGGGCTATTTTAAAACACCGGCTGAGCCCAAAGGGCCGGGAGGACGGCGGCGAGGCCCAGCTGTCCACGCCGAGGGCGAGCGGGTGCTTCAAAGCRCCAGGCGGGATGCCTTTGCGCCGGCCGTCGCGGCCAGGCGCGCTAATGGGATTTTTTGACGTCTCGTTCCTGGAGCGGTTGCTGGGGTTTGGGAGACGTCGGATGGGAGCTGGGGTGCATGGAGAGGAGGAATACGAGGGAGGCTGGGAAAGRGGATGATGATTAACAGGGGTTTTAATGACCCACCATGTGCTCAGCTACCTGCTAGGATGCTTAGGAAGAGGGCAGGCTGAGAGCGGRTGCAGAAGCACTGGGGGCAGCAGCACTGTGCACGTTGTGAACTGCCGGGCTGGTTAGCAGAGGAGAAGGGAGCAATCCGGGAGGTCAGGGCAGGGCTTCCCCACTCCTCCAAACCAACAGACACCATTCTTACGCTGTCTATAAGATAAGAGCTGGTGATTACTCAGTTTCAGTGTTTGTCAGCCCTAAGCGTAAGCAGACACCAGTCTGTTTTTCCCTCCAGTTTAGTGTAAGCCACCAGGGTGGGTGGCAGGGAGAAGGCAAGCAGCTCTTTGTACCTTGGTCTCTTCCCTACACTCTTCCCTTTAATTTGCAACCTTCTAGAAACCTGCTTTCTGCTTGCTAGATGCTTTGCTCTCCACCCGGGCAGTGAAGCCCTGCGAGGTCCTCCAAGGGTGAAATCTCAACCTAGTAGTAGGGTGCTAATCTGCTCCAGCAAGTGAGCTGATAGTTGCTTCTTGGACAGAGACTACTCCATAATAAGGGCTATGACTGAATGCAACTTTCTCAGCAGTTCCTGCAGTCCTTTCTTCCTATACACGTGTTCTGGGACCATCCGTGGTCTCCTGAACAAGGGAGGGAACTGCACCATTCGTACGTAGTACATCAAAACCAGGGGAAGGACAGGCAGGAGGAAAAGGAGACATTTCTAATGGGCAGAAACCAGCTCTTCTGCTGGTACAGCCACCTCCTTTCTGTTGACCAGGAACACACAGCTTTCTCGATACACCTCATGGTCCATGTGCCTGACCTGGAGGTATTTGTCCAAGACACCAGGCTCTAAATTAGTGACAGCAATTGGATGCTGAGCTGTGGGTGCTTTTCCAGACTTAGGCTCCGGATCTCTGTTTTATTTTGCATCACTTCTCCACAAGCCACTAAAGCACGCTGCCTGCCTGTTCCCCGTGTTTAGCTGCCCGCTTGCTGCCAGTGGCGCATCCATCCCAGTTACCTTCCTCTCTGCGATGCGGTCCTGCTGCCTGGGCCAGCTGTGTGAGTCTAACCCTGAGTCAAGCACCACAGAAGATCAGAGATGAGCGGTCTAGTATGTAACAGAGCCGCTTGTCCATATGTTTCTGCTTCCTCCGAACAACGCTCTTCTCCGACCCCTCTGTTAAGCAGTGGGGTAGCACCAGCAAACGCAACGAGGCTTTATCTGGTGGCCCGGAGCAGCTGGGCAAGCCACGTTGAGAGCGGGCGCCCGCCCAGGAGGGGCCGGCCGCTCGGGCTCCTTGGAAGGCGAACYGGGAGCACGGGCAATTGCCAGAGCCAGGCGAGATCCATCTGTCAGCAGCTGCAAGCCATCTTCTAGCTGAGTTTTAGCGTTTCGGCCAAAGCCACTTTTTGGGGGAAGGAGGTTGAGTAGACAGAGGAGAAGGCAAAAATGMGGGAGAAAACAACAAAAAAACAGAAAAGTGCAACCTGTATTAATTACCAGCCCATTTGTAGGAGGCGAAGCTGCCCCGGTCTGTCATCGTGGCTCCAGCTTTCCTGCCGAGCTCCCGCGGGGCCCGTGCTTCTCGGCACGGCCATCGGGATGGCAGCTGCGGCCGACCTCCCCCGTCAGAAGGCACCGCCGGCCCTTCACCAACCCTCCCAGCAGCATTTGTCGCCGCCGCTTTCCGCTAATCTCTCTTGAGTTTGCGATTATTTTATCGCCCGGGCGCCCCGACGCCGGAGCCGGCCCCCCGCCCCGCGACGGCCGCCAGCGGCACGGCGCGCCGCGATGAAAAG
Organism: Rhea americana; assembly: GCF_003343005.1. Taxonomy (NCBI): domain Eukaryota; kingdom Metazoa; phylum Chordata; class Aves; order Rheiformes; family Rheidae; genus Rhea; species Rhea americana. The sequence goes on along the minus strand of NW_028186623.1, from coordinate 781,988 downwards.
GAGCCGGGGGCGGCGAGCGGAGCCGGGCTCGCGAGGAAGACGGTGGGCTTCAAACGGGCCGGGGTTCCTCCGGGCCGTCCGCTCGAGGGCCGGGGCGATTGAAGTCGGCCGAGCTGGGGAGCCGGCGGCCTTTGAGGCCAGCCGCACCATCGCGGCCAGGAATAATTGGAGAAATAGTTTATCTGGCTCACCGACAGCTGTAGGGAACGGGCGATTTCCCAAGGATTAGGGGAGAGCTGTGAAAGGGAGCTCCCACGGGAAGTCTAAAACCCTCCTCTTGAATTCGACCGGCCAAGAACACATGTTAGAGCCTWTGACTTACTTTTTAAGCAACTTCTCTTTCTTTCCAAACGACCCTATAAACCAAAATATTTAAGTAGTTGAAACGCAAGGCAGGAAAACGGGTTCCATGGGAGAGCGCTGAATTATTTAGTGGTAGTTGATTTCTAGAYGCGCTTTTCCTCTGGTGCTTATTTTAATTTGATCTAATCCTGCTGGTGCTATTGTAACTTTTTCTCAAGCATTTCCATTTATTGGGTTTTAAGTTTACGGGAGTCATCMGGGCCCAGGGAACAGACTGGAAGACGGGAGAGCCACCTCTTTGCCTTGCTCTCCCCAGGCATCAGGCAAAGCTCAGCCACGGCATGCAACCGGGATGTGCTTTCCATTGCCGCCACCAAAAGCCTTCTTCCCCATAAAATTAACACCCAAAACAAACACTCTACACCCAGCTGCTGTTTTGCCCCGGGCAATGTCAGAGCAGATATAATCCCAAACCCCTCTACCTCTGATGGCATGTGAGTAGATGCAATTAGAGATGAAGATAAGACACCTCAGTGCTGCGTTGCAGTTCAGCTATGGAAACTTCTTCTGCGGCGTGTCCCACGGAGCGCTCCAACCTCAGCATGAAGGATCTTGTCTGGAGGAGCTAATCCAGGCAGCATCCTGCACCTCCCCTCCACACCAACACGCCCTACGCTGAGTTTGCCTTGGCCCCTCCAGGTTTCTGCTAAAACCGCTTTGCAAAGCCATCACCTCTCCCTTTGGAGAGGGGATGAGGCTAAGGCTGCGAACACAGATTATAGCTTTTGTGGGGCATTGTTTGGGGTCAGGGACCTTCAGTAGCCAGCGTGCAAGTTACGCAAAAATCTAGCCCATGTGTAGGTGGAGATGCTCAGGCACCTCAAAGCCTCCGGCACCTTCCGTACCCCCTCTACCTACAGCCTCAGAGCAAAAACCATTTCAGCCCACCTACAGACACCCACAGAGAAGCAAACCACAGTGAGTATTGCCGGGAGTAACTCAACTGGTCCAGGGAGAGGTTTCTAAGAGAGCTGGGACAAGCCTCCAATTTGCCCTCCCTATCTCTTTCCTTCTGTTGCAAAGTCGAGGCAACCAAGTTTGACCAAACGTTTCATTTTCAAACAGCTACAGTTATATGAGCTGAGCCTCCCTTCCCCCACCAGAGGCCGACTCCAGTTACCCCGGAGCGGCCACGTTTGACAGAACCTGCACAACCACAGCCAGCACCATGCAACTGYGGTCACACCAACAACCGTGTTCACACCGACGCAGCCTCAGCTTGAGGGTCTCCCCCTTTCCCTCAGGGTAAAGCTGTCCTAAAACCAAGACCAGCAGTGTTAATGCCCTGGCCACTGTGGGCTTCCCCCAGCCTTGCTCCGCTGGAGACGAGAGGGCAGAGCTGGCAGAAACCAAGTCCAATGTCATCCCYTCCCATACTTTACACCGCTTCAGACATAGGTTTGGATCAAGAGAGAGACATAGTTAACGATCTAATCACTATTTTTAGAAAACCAGTCCTCCACTGAGCATGTATTTGGCAATCCCTACAGCTGCATCACCAGCAGTGAAACCTTTGGGGATGGGTTTTGCCTAATTCCAGTCACTCATCAGGAAAATAAACTTTTAAGTCCTTCCCTTGCTGGTACAAAATTATTCTTTATTGCCTTTTCATCAGAGCATTATCCAGGCTAGTCTTAAATTCATTGGGGTGACAGGTCCCTGTGAAATCATGTGATTTTCTAATTTTTACTATTGTAGAAAGAAAAAATGTGACAGCTACTGGAGGAGAGCTTCCCTGGGATTTATTAAGTGCACTGATCCGGAGGCAGCCTTTGGCTTAGGGACTCCATAAACTGCTGACTGCTGAAAGCTGCAGTATTTCCTAGGAAAAAAGATTTTCCGTGCCTTAGTTCTCAAGAATACTCAGCTAAAAACTTTTTCTTGCTCTCCTTCCCTAGAATTTGGTGAACCTATGGTTTCTGCTCACTCCCAKCATTTAGGTAGAAGGGATGAGACTGGACAGGGCTCGTTGCCTCTGGGTGCAGGAGCGAAGGATACTCAATTTTGGGGCCAGTCATTCAACATCTAAGATCAGTGTCAACTTCTTGATTTGTTGAAGGGAGCAATTACTAGAGAAAACCAAGACAAGGCAGTTCTAGAAGACTTCAATGCATAAGCTACAGTTCAAGTGGAAAAAATTGAAAGAAAACATAACTTTCAAATTATGGACTGACAAGAGCTTAACAAAAGGAGTTTCATTTGTGGGTTTTGTTTTTTTTAATACCATTCAATCATTCCACTCACTGAAGAGATCTTAAGTTGAATCTCAGCCCTAGAAAATGCATTACTTACTGCCGAATTGATGTCACTGCCAAAGAATTTTCTCTCGGCTTAAGCTGTCTGCTGCAACACGCCAGTGGCACGTTTGAGACATTTCCTTATTTGTGGAGTGAAATTCCTTGTGTTGGTTTTTCACTCTTCCTCTTTCCCTCTCGTTTTTATTTAATTTCTTTTCAAAGGCTGGCGAGCTGGGAGAGTTGGGCACACCGAGCAACACGGCAATTGACTGCAGATTTCTGCAGTCGACGGGAAACGCTCGCACATCCCTCCTGGACTTCACCTGCCAAGCCATGGACAGCCAAAGGGACCGGCAATCACCTCCAGACCCGCACTGGGCCCATGCTTTTGCTACATCTCTCTGGTCATCTACCATTGACCACACAAGCTGGATTCAGGCAAACGTTAAAATTGCAATTAAGAGGCAGCATCTTCCACCAGGGGTTTGCTCAGGTGCCTCTGCAGCCTAGGACCCATTTGCATCCCAAGTTTTGAGGTGGCTGTATTGGTGATGTATCAGTCATTGAGGCTGTCACCACGGCTGGCATGAAGGTTTGCACCTTGCTTGCGTTCCCAGGCAATAGTTCCTAGGACATGAGAGCTGTGGAGCGCAACCACCAGGCTCTTCTGTGAGAGGCTCTGGGTCCCCGCTCAKGCATGCTGGCTGGAGGCCGTGCGTTGTAACACGCTCATGTGCAGTGTGTTACGGGGCCGTTAGATGTCTCTGCGCACCGCGCTCGGAGGTGGGACGCGTCGGACCCCGCGATGAGCACAGCGGGACTGTGGCTGACTGCATCTGAGACTGCTTTCTGGCTTAGGAGAATATAACATTACTTAGTACGGTGCCACTGGAGCTTTATGAGGGAGGGGGCAATGAACCTGCGACACATGAACACATCGAGCATCAAATACACCGCAGAGCGAGCTCTTTGGGTAGGCTAGGATAGATATTCTTTAAAGACCTCAGCTTACAACCTGTCCCGTGTCCTCAGCTGTGCTTGGGCTTCAGCAGGAATTAAGCATGCTCATTGCTCAATAGGCCCAGATAATAATATTTGTTTGCTCCTCATCTTATTTTCTTTCCTGCCATCCCGTTCTTCTACCAAAACCACAGGGGTGTCCCTTACTTCTGTCTGCTCCGTTCATGCTCAAAAGGAAGGTGGAAATGTAGCCAGAATGCTCCTAGTTTTCCTCAGCCCTAGAGATTTGCTCCCTGCTCTTCCTCTCAGCAGGMCCTTCAAATCTTGACTTATCTTTAAAGCCAAGTTATTTGGCTTCGTGGCCGTAGTGGCTTTTTTGCACAAGATAAGCAGAGAACCCCCTTTTTACCACAGGAATTCCRAAGCACCTAGAACTCTCTTGGGCATCCCTTTCATCCAGCACCAGTTGTACCAAAATATAAAAATCAACAGGTGCTTGTTTGAGATTYTATCTTGCCAAAAAACACTAGATAGAGGAAAATTGTAACAACTCCCACAGTCTGCCTACTAGGGCTGACTGACCTCCTGAACTGGCCCAAAGAGATCCAGTAAGACCCGCAGGCAAGGAGCAGGAACCGAGCGGTAATGCCAGACACCATCCACTTCAGAGTGCCCCTGCCGTGCACTTCAGTTTGGCCCTAGTGTGCTAAAATAGTGTCCCTACAAAGTAGTTCAAAGCCCCTGGATTACATTTCCAAGTATTTCTAGCCTGCTGAGATCTGCAAAGTGCAGAGCTGCACGCAGCCCTTGCAAGTGCAGGGCTGGAGAAGCTGCGTCTGCAACCTGGTGCCAGCCRGGGAACCAAACTGTGCTCAGATTTGCTAGCCAGGGTGGGAGGTAAAACAAAGCTACACGCTGCAGATGTTAAATACTTAAACAGCGGCAAAGAAATCAGTAGCATTGGTCCTATGTGCTAGTGCCATTATTGAAAGAAATTCAGCAAGCATCGTAGTGCATCAAGAAACTCCCAAGATAAAAACAAAACCAGAAGGGATTTGGGGCATCACTGGGGAACTGTTTAATACGAGCAAGAAGAARGCCAGCACACCCTGGCCAGCACAGCCCAGTCCTCTCCAAGGAGGCAGAGGGAGACTTGAGGACGAATGCAGCTAGCCAGCATTTTTGCCAACCCTTTCACTCCCATTTTATTTCACAACCTCTCTGCCTCCCTCCTATCATCCTTCCTCCCTGCACGTACAATTGCTGATGTCTTCCCAACCAGATGCACACCTGCAGGAAAAGTTGGCATCTTCTCTTTCCAAGCTGTCACAGAGTCAAATAGTTTATGAGTCTATTGATGACAGATAAATTAATTGCAGAAAATATGAATGACTTAATATTTTGTGTGCTAATATCTCTCCCCCCTCCCCTTTTAAACCCATGTCACAGTATATATCTCAGGCTATTTGGGTTGTGTTCAGATTCCCATGGCTTGCTGCCTACTTAAGGTGGCAGAAGATACACTGTGGCTTGTGAGCTCCTGGATTTGATGTTCTAAGCATGCAACCTAGCTCTTAGGGAAAAGCACTTAATGGACTTAACACAGARTGGACTAATGATGGCAGTGGCAAGAACGTGAGGTTTTGGAGGAGACTTTCACTGCATGCCAAAGCATGCACAGGTCCCACTGCAGTCACTGGCACCCARATTCATCCCACCCCAGTTAACCACAGGGCTTAGGCTTCTTCTGCAGCCATCAAATATTGTTTAGCCCTGCTACTCAGCCCACCCTGGACACGTTTGGGAACAGCCACCTCTCTTCGGGGACTGAGGAGGGAACCTGGGCTCCCAGCAGAGGTGCTTACTAAAGTTGGGGATAGAAAGGAGGGGAGCTGCTGCACTTACTGAAGGTACCTTCCCCAGGCTGGGGCTTGGGAAGATCTGGAGTCTCTTCCTGGCCTTGCTACGGGGCGACTTCATGAAACCACAGTCACTAGTGACAAAAASAGCGAAAGCCCAAGTGCGCCTTCTGAGCACATTCCCGTGGGAGTCCACGCCAGCATCCTGGGGCCCTTTCACAGCTACACTGGAACAAACAAAAATAACTGCCTGAACAGAGGGGAATAAAGCTTTTTAACGCCCTACAGAGGGAGAGGCTGTGCCTCTTACTAAACGTGGCAGAATCCCCTGGGTTCGTGTCTGCTTCCCCCTCTCTCACTGGCACGGTGAAGGTCTCCTACAGCGGATAAYATGAGTATGCAATCGGCTCTGAGACTGGGTCTCCAGTTCAAGCCACAGAGAGTCATGAGAATTCATTTGGTTTTGGTTCAGCCCCCATTGCTAGGCGAGGTGGTGCTTGCAGACTTACAACGAGTCCAAATTACATGTGTAGATGACCTGGACGTGAATGTTGTAATCCCAAGCTGAATCTGGCCACAAGTGATTACCCTGATATTTATGCATGTATTGATGATTAACTCATCACTAATCAGATAGCTATCTATAGCCTGCGCATTAGATCATTGACTGGTATTGATCCAACAACTTTTAATTATCTACTTAGATTTAAAAGAATTTCAGTTTGTGGCTTGAGGATAATCATCCCTCTGTTTTATGCAACACAATATGCCACAGGATTGATTAGCAGTCTAGAAAACATGACATCTGAGCAAAGACTGAACAAGACAGGGTTGCTCAGTTGAGAAAAGGGAAGTTGGAGAGGGAGGCATGATTACAGCCATGCAAGATATTAGAGAGAGGCAGTGAAGTAGCCTCTTTCCCTGTTTACTCTCCACAGGGTGAGTAATGAATGACCTGGAAGTGGAGCAAGGAGGCTCAGGCTGACCTTTAGGAGACATGTAAAGATAATGAAAAAATAGAACTAATTGCTTAAGAAAATAGGAAATTTGAGTCATTGAAGGTTTTCAAGGGCAGGATAGACAAGCATGACAAATGGATTAGAAATCATGGACTCTGCCTTTGCATCTTGAGGTGGCAGGTRGATTAGATGATGTTTCAAGGTAGCTCTCCCATTCTGCTTTTTGTCATGGCCAGTAAACACTTGAACACAACATAGTTAGTATTGGGGCTGAAGTGGATGTTTTTAGTTAGACCTGTACCAAACCATTCTGCAGCTCTTGCACCACTAAAGTCAATGGCAGATATTATAAGAACAGCCCCCTGTTTTCTTTCAGTCCGCCGTTAAGGCAGGATAACTCCACAGGAGTGAAAGCTAGGAGCAAGAGCTAAGCAATCCTGAGTCTRCTTACTTTGACTCTGCCCCCAGATTGTTACCTTACTTTACAAGGAAGGATATGGCCTAAACAATAGACATACAGCACGATGTTTTGTCTGTAAGCTTCGTCCCTCGTTAGTGCTGAGTGAGGTCACCGGGCATTTTCACAGCACCCACTGCAGACCGGATGCTTTATGAACAGCAAGAAGACGAGATCACTGATCGTAATTGCTCCCATGCACCAAGACAAGTTCACGGCATCTGTGATGCCGCTCCAAGATGAACCCTAGTGCCTGAGATAGAGGCTGCCTTGTTGTCTTCGATATGGACTCTTGGTGGTTCTCCCCCATTCTCACGGCTCTCGTGAAGTCACTTTGCTTCTCCCACTTTCCAGATAAAAGGCACATTATAATCTGCAGCAAGGCTAGTTTCTGGCCCAAACACTATCAGCCTGGAGAACCTGGGCTCAAATTAAAGTCATTGCTCTGGGTTTGCAACAGATTTTTTCTCAGGGTGGTGATGCACCATGAATTCCATGATCTTACGCCCCAATGGTTGATTGCAACAGCTGTTAAACGGGATCTTGCTTTTCCAAGGGAACATTTATTTAAATGAGAAGGAGGAAGTGCCTCCCCRCCTGCTATTTAGTGTGCAGCACATCAACAGAAAACCAGTCGCAAATGGCCGAGGCCACATTACAGGCCAAGCAAACATAATAAGACCTCTGCCCTGCTTGCAGAGAGAGCAGCTTGCTTTGTTAGAAACCACTGACTTTAGAGGTGTTTGTTTTGGTTAACCCTGGGGTGATCTGGAGACAAATCTTAGTTCCTGCCTCTAGAACAGTTCCACCTTAATGCAAAATAAATAAAGAAACAAAAGCTTTGAAATCAGAGGAGAAGTAAGCCAATGGCAGAGAGTCTGGAGAACTGTGCTGGAGAAGACATCCTCTCTATAAAAAGTGACTTTTGATAATTGCTGGAAAAGAGCCAGAGTGTATTTTGGGAGAGAGGAAAAAAATTAATCTATGACCTAATGTTTCTGGAACCTAGCCACTAACCTGGGTGCCCTGTGGCTGTTTAATTTTTTTATCTGCCTTTCCAAAATGCATTTCACAATCTGGATTGTTTTGTGTGCAAGGCAGAAAGAGAGAGGCTGCGCACCTCCCTTTTGAGGTCTCTCTCTGGTCTCTCCCTTGAATGGCTCTTATTCAGGTGAAAAGTAGATAACACCTCTAAAGCCAATTCATCATCAACTGTAACAACCTGAAGACCTCATTAGAATGGAGCCATGGAGAAAGGTGATAATTAAATTGCAATGTAATTAAATGGATACTCTGTAGTATTACTCCTTCTACTATAACCACTRTTGTTACTGCTGTAGAACAGTAATAAAAGAAGAAAATTCCAAAAGCAAAGTATGAGTAATGAGTGAATGCAATTATTTTTACTAGCATATACCACTAGCATATACCACTTCTGCTACGTAGTAATATATAAATGTGTGTATAATCTGCAAGACAACCCTTTGAAATCTGCATCTCAGTGAAATCTCCCAGATCTGTTGTCCCCTGGGGAACAGTGCGATGATCTCTCCACTGCTACTGGGAAATGCTGCCATTTCTGTGTGTTAAAAGAGAGCAGGACCATGATCTTAGTCTCCTGGGGACACAAAATGAAGCAGGGTTAGCAGTAAAATGAGTTGAGAAACAAAGTAACTAGCCACTGGATCAAGAGTTCACRAACTGCAGGGCATTTTCGCCACTTTTCCAGACAAAACTTCTCCTCACAAGGTATATCATWAATGAATGCAAAGTGATTGCCTTGATACTGGAACTAATACATACTATTTCCTGGACTGGGCGTAGCGGGAAGCAAGTGTAGATGATCATTAATGTCCACTCTGGACARTAAAATCCGTGACTCTGTGTTAACCAATTACCACACGCTGGATTACCAGGCCGTACGCAGTTACTAGGGTTTTGTTGCACTTAAGGAAAAGAAAATCAAAACACACTTTTACTTTTAAAACTTTAAGCTTGTCTGACTTCTGTTGGCMAAAAAATACATACATTGCTTATAATCCACAGGTTTAAATGCCTGCTTTGGGGCAGGCCATCCCTCCCTAGCAGATTCCTGACACAGAATGAAGACTGTGCCTGAGCTCATCCTACAGAATAAAAGTTTCTAGCATCCTGCACGTGCATTGCCTCTGCCTCAGCCTCTCCTGGGGTTTAGCACAGCAGATATCGCTCAAGGGAAGGTTCAGCTTTAGGGACAGGGATGCAGCAAGGCTCGCAGAAGGCGCGGATGAAACAAAGCATCTGCAATGCCCAGTGCCTGGGACACACTGGCCTGTGCTTCCAGCAGGGTTATGGTCCTTGCATGTGGTAGCTATGTCCTTCCTGGGAACATCTTGCCCGTGTACTCTACCTTGAACAGGGAGCACGGTGGTGGGCCAGGGATAAGCACTTCCATAGCCTGCTTGGGAAAGTCCCTTGCTGAGGGACCCTCAGACCATACAGCTGGATTTGTGCAATGCATCTGACAAGCCACTCTGGCATGCTGGGCTCAGGGGACCTGATCTCCTTCTCCTAGACATCTGCAAGAGCTTGGCCTGGACATGTGCAGCGGTAATTTAGAGCACAAATCTTTACCTTCTAACCTTCCAGCCTCCCCTGTCACACCCTTTCAGCTCAGACTCTAGCTGTGCCATGTGAGCCCACATTTTCCATTTGATTTTACAGCCTGTAGGGCTGTTTGTACAAGATTGGCTGGTAGGGATGTTAGCAGATTACAAATCAAAGGGAAGGAATTTGCTCCAGAAAATGCAATGGCAGTGATGGCTCCCACTGAAGCCTTCATCAGATGTAATTAAACAAAGCTTCATATTAGGAAAATGCTTGTACTTGCTAGCTCCCCTAGGCTGAACTGGCTCTTGCTTCCCCATCAATTAACTCTTGCGGGCACACTGTGCACGAACAATCATTGGATCGCTCCCAGGCAGCAGAGCACATTGCTGTCATTAGTGCACCAGGGCCCCTGGGCAGCCTGCACAGGAGATGGGAACAACAGCCTGACGATTGACGCTTAGACCACAGGAGCCTGAAATTTTGGCTTTTGCATTCTGCTTTGCTACTTTTTAAGGTCTGTGATGTAAGGTCTCTGGTGAAGCAACAGCAGCGATGGCTATTTTAGCTGACACGAATGGCTAACACACAGAAGACAAAAAGGTCCAAAGCATAAACCACTGCAGTGCAYAGAAAACAGCCAGGATGTCAACCTAAGAGGTGCTAAAGTTGCCTTTTCCAGCTCAAGGGCAGTTATAGCTTCTCTCTGCAGTTCCATCTCTTTCCCCGGGAAGTGGGGGCAGTAGTTCCTTGCTCTGTTAGGCTGTCCTTTTCCAGACCTGCAACCCACGCCCTCAATGGAAGGCGGGAGCCTGAGGCAAAGCATTGCTGCTGGGAGAGAAGCAGAGGGGTGCAGGGGTGACTTACGAATGCTGTGCACCCTCTCAGTGAACAGGATGAGCAGCATCTGCGTGCATCTAAGCAGCTTCATAGAGGAAAAATAAGCTGGGAAGAAAAATAATCTCAAAGTAAGCCACCCATCAGCAAACACTAGAGGGTTGTTAGACGTAACATCCAGAAGCTTCAAGGGCTTTGTTGTTCCCCTAGCCAACCTGTGAAAGTAGTCTGGGCCAGAAGGGCAAAAGTCTGAGGATACAGAAGAACAAAAGGACCATAGTGTTTATGAAGGAACAAGAGACAGCAGAGCTGCTTCAGGGAACCACACAGAGACCTTGGTAGTCCCTGAGTGTCAGACGAAGTCGACAGGCCAAGCCTCCAGCAGTGAGAGCAAGAGCTTTCCTCACCTGTGAAATATTTTCCCTCTAAACATTTCTCTTAAATATTGTTAAGTACTTCATACTTTCCTGCCGGTATTGCTCACCAGTGAGAGACCTTCACGGGGAACGTGGGTGCCTGAGCCCTGTCAGACAAGCTGGGCAGCAGCAGCAAATGCAGAGTTGCTGTGGTGCAGGACCTAGATGAAGAGGAGGAGAATTAAGCACAGATAGGCTGCAAATGTGAAGCATAAATAAGCCCCAGGCTCAAGATGGGGCTTGTGAAGGGAAGCAAATTATGTAGCAAGAGTGGATAGGCCTTGATAGCACTTGCTATAGGCCCTCAGAACTATTTCACGTCGTCCCACTCCACAACTCAGCCAGGTTTCATTAAGTTGGCGGTGTGAAAGGATTTTCATTTGAAGAGCAGTTTTGTCTTTTGCCCGAGTTTGCACATGGCATTTCCATGGCAAGTTTCTTCTATTAATGCCTTGGCTTCATGTTTGTCACTGAATTTTCAGCACGTACTCAGTGGTGACTCAGGAAGCAACGTGGCCCAGCGGTGACAGCAGGTGATGGGCAACCTTGTCTTTGTGGCAGTGCCACCGACTTACTGTGTGGTCTCGGGCAAACCATGTAACCTCTGTGTGGCTCTCTTTACCAGGGCTGCACACCAAGGAGCGCAGCCTTTACCTCGTCGTGGGCCAAGAGGCTTAATTATTCCCAGATGGATGGATGCTGTATAAGCGCAAAGTGTTRTGATGACTAAATCTTCCTGGAGGTGCCTCTGATATCTCTGATTAGTTTGTTTATCCCCCAGATGCTGTACCATGGGCATGACAAGGATTACAAGGAGCATGTTTAAGCAGGGGCAAGAGCGCGGCGCCAGATACCTCCAGGTTAGAGTGAAGTAGATGATGGAAAACCAATTAATTTTTTACAACAGGAGAAATAGCTACAGGATTAAGAAACATTAATTATTTATTGAACTGCTGCCTCTGCAAAAAGAGTTTAGACACAGATATATAAAATAATCACTCATTGTACACAATGGGATAATAACTTTGGTAACCTGAGCTCCTGTTTTGATACTGCTCCTTTCTCAGAGATGAATTAAAATAAGAGAATGAGGGAAAAATACTTAGGTGCCTCAGGAAGAGCAAACCCGTTACTGTAACATCAGAGGATTGGGTTATCAGATGTTTGGCACATGGTGCACGGAGCTAGTCTCCCTGGCATAAATTCCTGTGCTTCTCTGCATCTAAGCAAGTCAAGTGAACTGATTTAGWGGAGGATCTGCCCTGAAATGCGGGGGAATGCTAGATCAGACTATGGCAATGAGCTCGAGAGCCCTTGAGCTGCCCCAGCTCAGCAAATCACCTCTGATCAGTGGCACCTCAATAATCTGGGACAGGCACCTCTGTAGCCCAGAGCAATTTCAGGATAAAGCACATTTACCAAAGCCATCTTCCTGCAGGTAATATGTTAAACCCTGGGAACCCAGCCATGTAGTAACCTGATAGCTATTTGGTCTGTGCCTGGATCCACAGCCTGAGTGAGGTGCCTTGAGATACTGCTGCTGTCCTCACTGGACCTGCACTGAGCACCTGGCACTGGAGTAACTCATCACTGGACAAGAAATAGCAATTTTTAGTGGGCTCTGATTGTGGGAAACTTTTCTTTGGCTTCCGTGCTCCTGAGATGTACCCCACGTCCTCACCTGTGTGCGTGTTTCACTACTGAGTCTGGTATTCACAGCAAGGAACTCGAGAGAAAACTCAGACAAAACAATCATTTCCTGTTTTGCCTGGAAATCAGAAAAAGAAAAGAAAACAATTTAGAACAACTAGAGAGGCTGAAGACCGTGTGCTTTAACTGAATGACTCTTTAGTTGTGATTTCAGGGTCCAGATTGATGTTGGAAACCTGGCTGGGAAGGGGGGCATGAACGGGAACCACCTGATCAGCTCTCCTGTGGAAATGGAGCCTCTCGAGAAAGCAGGGCCAGTTCCCCTCAGGTTGGGACATAGATTTTCATGTTCTCTTCTAATATTTAGCCAGTATTTTGGGATATCTGGCTGTCCCAGTTCTTTTGGGGAGTTTCAGCTAATGCTGTGTAAGGACTGTTGTGGGAATCAATGCTTTTAAAAATTGTGAATGAAGAGCTGGACTTTCCAGCCTTGACCAAGTYCTGATGGAGCACAGTTCCTGCCATTGCTCATGACCAGAGGCACCTTTCTCCTCCTCCTCAATATAAATTCATGATGAGCTTCCCACATGGTCACTGAGATGGTGCTTCTGTCTGCTGACGTCTCTACTGCAGCTCTGCTCTGCCTGAAATTCAGGCTCTCCTCAAGCGAAACTCTGGTGTCCGCTTCAACCTCTCTAAAAGGGAGTCAAATGATTTATTAGGAATCTGCAAAGCCCTCTGAGCCAGTGTGGGTTGCTATTTGTGGGTCAGGATGGCAGTGCCACCTTCTTGCTGCATTTGCAGTGAACTCCAAGGTTCTTGCTCCCAGAGGAAGGAGATCTCCTGCTTCTCTGCTTGATGCTTTGTGTAGCCTGAGCTCATGGCTCTTGTCTTCTGTCCCTCCAGAGATGAGGTCCAGGGTACCAGAGATGAGGCCCAGGGTAGCAGGCTGGACATGGGATGACTCCTACCTAAGTGTCAGCGAGAAGGAGGATTGGTATGACTARGAGATAAGTACTGAATCTGGTACCTGTGAGATCCTCTTGGCCTTGGTGTCCTTGTTGCTGGTATATCTACATGCAGTTCTTCAAATGCACACTCAGAAGGACATGAGGACATCTTTTAATGCAAGTCTAGGACAGGCAGCATATGTTTTAGTGCAGCTCGCGACTGGAGCTTGCCATATGCATATGTGTCCCAGGACAAGGGGAGTTTGAGGCTGGATGGGCAGCAGAGTGTTTCTCACCCACTATGCCCAGCTGAGAGCACCAATGCGACCRCCCAGTGCAGCCAGGCTTCCAGTATGGCAGTGGCTATAATGGTAGCAATTGGGAAAAAGATAGATGTGAACAGCGTGCCCAAACAGGCCTCCCATGAGCTCACCCAAGCAAGTTTCAAACACAGAGGGGCCCTCACCCATTACGGCCTCTCAGCGTATGTGGCAAGAGCTCTTTTTTCCATGTGGCTTGGTAAATTCAGAGGCTCTTTGCCACTGGAGACCTTCCCATAGTGGTGCTAACAAGAGGAAAGGGGAGGAAATTCTACCCCAGTGAGAACAAGCTATGTCCCTTTAGAGGTTAGCCTGAGCCTAACCCTTGGATTTAAGCAGCAACCAAACTTCTGGGAAGTGAAAGRGGATGTCTTGCAACATTTGCAGCTGAGGAGATTCATTGGCAATGGAATTCTGCAGCTGGCTTTATCCTTGGCTGAACAAGATTCCTAAGTCCCAACACCCTTCATCTTCGCTCTGTACAGTTCTGGCTTTTACCCCCCAAGCCCTCAGGCAAGAGTTCATTATTTCTTGCTGCAAGTTCCTCCTTGGATTAGGAGCTTTTTGGACTGCAGCCTGATCTTGAATGTTTGCTGATCTCTAGCGCCTTGCGTACATAGCCTCCAAGAGCCACGCTCACGTTCCCTCCTTGGCCCAAATAACAAGTCAACGCGTGGGACTTTGCATGATTGCATTTGATAGGAGAGAACTATATGGCCTGGGTTCAATGTTCAGGGTGGGCCTGTTAATATACAAAGTCACAAAAAGCTGGTTTTGGTAATGCAAGGCAGGAAAAACTTCAGCAGAAGGTTTCCTTATTTGGGCACCCAGTGGTGCCACTCCAGCAAGCCATGTTCCTGAAGGAGCTGAGGTCTCTGTGTCTTTGGAAGAAACATTTGCTGTATTTTCAAGCCATGCTTGCTTATCAACCTTGCCATCTTCASCCTGCCCACATACCCAGTGCCATGGGTAGGAGCCTTCTCTGTCTGCTGTTGCTTTGCTACCTGAAAGGGCTTTAACTGATCCTCCCATTGAGCCTGACTATTTTTGGCACACCAGTAATTTCAATAGGCTTGTGGAATACAAAAGCGAGGCAACTGTTCATGCAGACATGATAGTAGTTATCAATACAGAAGAGTAATAATTATAATTTAGAAAGAATAATTATGCACTTTCCCCTTGTGATTTTCAATGSCAAAGAACAACCGGCTTTGCATTGTAGAGCTAGAAGCACAAAACATCTCCAGCTGATGACATTAAGGAGGAAGGTTTGGCAGTTTGAACAAAACTGTAAACAGTCAGGCAAACTCAGGAACAGACTTGGCTCCCAGATTTTATTCCCAGCTCTGCTACTCACTTTGGAAATCAGGCCCATGTTTTGGCATGGTATCCCTGGCCACAAGACTGTGGAGGTTCTTTCCTGGCCAATCAGGATGTGCAAGAGCCAGGGAAATACCCTGAAATGATTAATCTGGTTCCTTGGAGCCTCAAGATGTAAGATGGTTTGGTCTGAGTTTGATTCAAGCCTGTGGCAAAGTTGCCAGGAGGGATGGAAGTGAGAGTGAAAGACAAAACAGAASGAATTTCCTATGGCTCTCCTCCACATGCCTTCCTATCTCTGTCTTCGTTTCCCTAACAATTACACAGCAACAGGGTTTTTCATCTGAAGTTGTTAATTCCTGCAGGCCTTGGCCACTACCAGGAGCAGGGCTGAGCACATAGCTAGTCCATGAAGCCACTTGCACGCAYGTGACCGACTCTCCTCCCCTTCCCAGTACCTGTCGTCCCTCCCTTGGTGCATCTCACCTTGCAATCCGTAGCATAAAGTCTTCAGGCAAGGGATGGTATGACCAAGATCTTTTCAAGCGTGGTCACTAAGAGGTAAGGAGCCCCCCAGGCTCTAAACTGAGTCACATCTTCTGCTAAGGAGGTCCTGTCAGGAAGTCAGCTGGTCAAAGCCACCCATGCGGCTGGGTTATCCCAAAGGCCATGTAGGGCAGTTGAAAAACTTCAATTGAATTTGGGTGGAAGAAGAAAGGAGAGAGACCAGGAGACCGTCACAAAAGAACAAGCAGATCAGCAGCAAATCATTTCTTTTTCTTAACAAGAAGGAGTTTATTTTCCAGGTTGCCCCCACAGGGAGATGTGAGTCCATCAGAGCAATCCTAGACTCGATGCAGCGGCCTAGTCCTGGGGCTTCCAAGGAAGAAGTCAGAGACAAAAGTTTGATTCATAAAAACTTCAGGGGGGGCAGGAAGAGATGATGATAATAATAATAATAAAAATGCCTGGGGGTGATTTCATAACATTAATAGGTAATGTAGTCAATTATGTAGGCTTATTTTATTTCAGCAAAGTGCAGGTGGTGAGCTACATCTCATCACAGGTGCTTTTCCAATTAGCTCGACGTATTCTAGGTGAATAAATGGCCAAATGCCAAACCTCCATGCCACTAGCAACAGACTAATCCCAACTAATCCAGAGGACTCATCTTGCTTCATGCTAAAGCAACCAGAGCCTATTTTATTTATTATCTCTTGAAAGATCTCATCTTGGAGAAACAAGGAGGAATATTTCACATTGGAGGCCATGAATACACTTCACTCTGCATTCAGCAGGGGCTCGAAGACTCTCGCTGCTTGTATGGCAATTGCTTATTACCATTATGTAATAGCAGATGAATATCCTGTTCTGCATTTGCTAAATGTTTTCTTTTAATAACCAACGCATAGCCACATAATGGCCAGGGTTACGCAACAGCTTGCCTTATGAGCTCTTAAGGGAGACATCTGTTTTTCAGCTTTGTTAATTACTAGCATCTGATCGCTAAAATGTATTTGTTTACTTTTGCGATTACAACGGGGCGAGCCCTATTGCTTATGAAAGTGGCAGGCTGATAAGMCCGCCTAGTGTGGGCATGGTGTAGGCAGGAGTTATACAAGACAGCCCCCCACACACACACATCTGCATTTACCAGGCATTTACGTTTTAACGTGAAGCCTTTTAGTGCTCTCTTAGTGCAAGCTGCGTCAAAGCTAAGGCCTCAGCTCCAAAATCTGGCACGCAGCGCGGGTCAGCCCCATGGCATTTGGTGGGTTGCCATCGCCAGTCTCATGTCCATCGGTCAGGGGCCTTGGGGGTCAAACCCTGGGCATCCACACAAATGCGGGATGATGCAGAGGGCTCCCACCTCTCGCTGGGAAAGTTGGTCTGAATGAAGAGCACAAGGTGCTCGGTTTTGACCCAGGGCAGGGAAGTTTACAGTCCCTCCACATCTTTGCATATTCTTTTCCAGGACTAAGAATAAGCAGGATCTTTACAGAAAGGAAGTTTTTCTTCCTCATTTTCCAAAGGGACTTGCCCTAGGATGGAGGAAGCTGCTGACAGAGCTTTCCAAAGGGACTTGCCCTAGGAAGAAGAAAGCTGGTGAGAGAGCTTTCCAGAGGTCCTTAGGTCCCTCATTTCCCTTCACTTAACCAAAAGTTCCTTACAGTGGGGCTGAAAGAAATCTCTCTGCGTGTGCTATGTTATGTGCACCTTTACTCACCACAACCCTTGAAATCTGCCTTCCCCGCAGAGCACCAACCCTGGGTAAGTGGGTGATACCCAACAGTCACGCACCGAGCTGGCTTCAGCTACTCAAGAGTGATTCGATCGCTGGCTGCTTCTCCTCTTGAGGAGCCTTTGGAAGCTCCAAGCCTCTTTGGATGTCCCCAGAGATCATGTGAGGGTCGGGCAAGAGGAGCGCGCGGCCAGGACGAGCTGCCTGACGTCAGCCGGCTCCGGTCCAGGAGCTTCAGACACCTGCTCAGCCTCGCGGGGCAGCTCCGCAGCAGCTGCTGCCCAAACCCACCAGCACGCAAGCGGCAACATGAGCCGTTTGGATCGCTCACCTCCAAAATCGTTCTTCCAAGTGTTTGGAAAAGGCCTCATGAAAAGTGACTCAGAGAAATAGCTGACAAGTGCCAACCTCACCTTCTTATTGTTTCATCAAAACAGGGAAGACAGTGAGGGAGAAGAGTCAACCTTCTCTGTGATATCTGCTGTCCCGACTTGTCTGCAGCTCGTAGGCTGAGTGAAATGTTGACACAGAGTTGACATCTTGACTTGATTTATGGAAAGCTCAAACAGGGGAAAAAATTAAACATTATAAATCAATGAGTAACATCCATAACCCTGAAGTGCTTGTTGTAAACAATACAAAACACCGGCCTAATTTTTATACATGTAATTTACAACGAGCAATTCCTTCCAAATGAGAAAATTCAAAAGGAAAAAAACGTCACTTGTTAGAATATCATTAGTTCCATCAGATGAGAGTGGAGCCAGCCATTGTTCTTAACGGTGGAAAGTTTCGTGGGAGCTAATTGCTTCTATGTGRTTGCTTTTAGCACGTTTCTCTTCAGAGGAGCG
This sequence comes from Rhea americana, assembly GCF_003343005.1. Lineage (NCBI taxonomy): Eukaryota > Metazoa > Chordata > Aves > Rheiformes > Rheidae > Rhea > Rhea americana. The sequence goes on along the minus strand of NW_028186623.1, from coordinate 763,981 downwards.
AAGATCAGCTAGTACTGGAGAAGCAGCACCTCAAAAGGTCAGAGCGGGTGCTTGGCACGTCTGTCACTCGGCTTTGGTGGGTCACCAGCTGTCTGCACTGCAAACTCCTCTGTGCAACCCTCMAGATCATCCAGCCCAGGCTGGAAACACTGCCTCCTTTCCCGGCACCGGGCTGGCRGTATCCCAGCTTGCCTTCCAGACTACACTTCTTTTGATGCACTCAGAACAGACAAATTTGGCCAGCTGGTAGCTCAACACATGAGGTCCACCCTTACCCTGATCACCTTAGTAAAGGTCTAACGGCAAAACCAGGGAAGGTCAGATGCCTCCCAGTGTTAATGAGCTACTGCAGGCAGCRAGTAGAGTAAAATATATTCCCAAAGTCAGATAAGATACTTTCTCCTGCACTAATAGTCAACGGTCATATCATAGCTAGAGATGCCACCAGCTGCGCAGTTCACAGTCAAATCCTGCTCCTGTCTGCTCATCAGTTATTAGAAGTCTCACAACAAGAAGATGGAATTAGAAACATCCCCTTCCCAAAATCTTATAGTCTAAGTAGGCAAGTTAGAGATGGTCAGAGAAAAAAGGAATTCTTACGCTGATAACCACACCAGGGCAAGGCAGGTGAGTCCCTGCAGAGCTAGCAGGAACAACTCAAGCAGTTACTGCTCCCATGGGTTTTGCCAGTGAGCAGCTTAAATTAATCTGTTTTAATCTGCACTGAAGCAGCTGAGGAGCAATCACGACACAGGCCACAGCACCTCAGCTATGCAGAGACACAGCAGATGGGACAGAGCATCTTCATCCCCTTCACCTGGCTCTGGTAGAACATTTCTGCTTACACTGCAGCCAGAGCAAAGCCACCTGGTCTGCAGAAATGTGTGGCTGAAGCAGGAACCACAAGTCCAAAGCCTGAGTTGTACCTGCAAGACTCTCTCTGTATTTAGCCCCCCGACCCTGAAGTGGCTGCATTTTAGCAGCGTCTCTGGCCAYGGGGGAATGCTGTTTGCCTTTAAGCGATTAACAGTTTCCAAAGCACTTTGGGATGGAAAGTTCTTCATAAATAAATAAATGGATCRAACAGCGATGTAATGAGACTGCAAGTAATTAATGTTTGCAGAACACCGTGAGAGGCACAATGAAATGCACTAGCAAAATGTGAGTGAAGTATTACTAAAGAAAATGTATTATTGTTGGCACACCAGCAAACATTAGCGAAGCTCTTTGCTTGCTATCTGCTTACCCACCGAGCTCTTTCACAACTGTTATTCCTCCCAAAGGGAGGCAGGGTGCTTAACCGGACAATTTGCATGCCAGCAAACCCTCCTCCAGCTCGCAGCTCTTTCATTAAGGAAGGTAATGACTGAGCTCTGAGAAAATATGGAGCTGGGAGGGCGTTGCTGGTGCAGGAGCTCGGAGGCTGTGCTGGGCGTGCAAAGCTCGCCCTGCGTGGAGAGCAGCAGCGTGCACGAGGCCGAGAACCACGAGCTCAGCTGCCCGGCAGGATCTGGTCTCAACTGCAGGATAAACACGCAGTCAGAGCAAACACGACTTTGTGCTCGGTAAAGCAAGGAATAGATCCCCTCTTTGTGGCTTTGGGCTCACTGGGCGAYGCTGGGACCTCCGAAAGCAGCCAGGAGTGCTTGTGCCTCACTGCTCTTTGCTAGAGGTGGCTTCCCCCCAGATTTGGCATACGGTCTCGATTCTAATACAATTTCTAATAAATTCTAATAAAGCAAATTTTAGGAGTTTGACCTTCCAATCCCTGAATTCCCTTTAATGCTTACACGCTGCAAACGTTTCAAGTCTATTATGCAGATTTCCATGGTTTTGGCTGCCCCCAAGTCAGGCATGGTGTCCAACAATTCCCAAGTGTAGGGCAGAAGACTGTATGCACTGGCGGTTATCAGGCTGCTCCCATAGACTTGCATCCTGAAAGTCAATATGCAAAGAACAAGGGTTAAGCTAATGATATCTAGTGGGAAATAAAAACCCTCTCCAGACTGGCGTTCAGTAGGAGTAAATAAGCCTAGGCCAGTTGACTCCACTGAAGGTCTACTCCTTTGCACTGCCAGAGCATGTCTTTGTGCAACTAGTATGTGCACATATACTGCAAAGTTAAGATTAAAGATTTCCTATGAACAATTATGACAGTTATTTCACCAGGAATACTTGGACAGCGGCTGCAAGAACCCCTAGCAATTACAGAGCCAAGGCATAGGCTATCGCTTTACACACATACACGAACACACACGTGTACGTCAACACCAAGGAGAGGGTTACTATAACCTTCAGGGTGTGAAAAGCAAAATAAAGTTGTTCCCACTTTATCTCAGGGGAAAGAACTGAGACAGCAAATTGCGTATGGACAGTTCACAGATYGAGCAATGACATTCAATTTCTGGTAAGCTCTTAAACACTTTGAAAGAGGTGAAACATGASCCATCCACAATGTAAGCTTATATTCATTGACTCCAAAGCCATCCTCTCAAATACACTTACAAGCAGTGTTTTCCTGTGCAGACTTAGGAAGAATCTCCCTAATCCCTTGCCCATTGCAATGCAGCACTGAGATGCCGTGTCCCCGTGTGTCTTRTCTGCCCCATGCAATGAAACAGAGCTGGGTACCACTCAGGGGAAAAGCCCAAGATGCCCCTAGAAATGGGGCAGCGCTATCTGCCCGACCACATCCGCTTGCGAGATGATGAGGAGACTTCGCTCCACCAGCCAGGCAGCAGGAAATATGACGATATTTGGGCAGCATAAATACGAAGGCCTGCTGCATCCAGCCATCCTACCTGCTAGGACAATACAGTGACCTCCTAAATCCACATCCGAACCAAATTTTCTAAGATCTAATGGCCACATACATCTTTAACCCACGAACCCTCCTGTTCAGAAACTTCTCCACGGCAGGCAGCTTCTCACATGGGTCTCGTGTCTCTCCCACCCAAACAAGCCTGCTTTTTGGCAGAATAACCCAGGAAGGAGAGTGGAAGACAGCTTGATTGCCAGTATCTAATCATAATTGGGGAGCCAGAAAACTACTTATCTTAGGAATTGCTTAATAATGCGCTGTGTGAAGGATTATCATTGCATATAATTAAATATACAGAGTTACGCAGAGGGAGATAAGGAWCCTGTGCAAACGGACGAGAAGGAAGGTAATTGCAATTTAAGCTTCGGCTCTGCCAGCTTTTTCGCATTGATCACTGCAAACTGTCTCAACATGCGAACCCGGAGAGAGGAGGGTTGAAGAAGCGGGACRGGGATGGGGGAAGGCAGCAATAGCCCCGTCACGGACCGCCACCGTGCTTGTCCCTGCTCCGCCGTTTCCACGAGCGGCGCCCGCAAAAGCCGCAGGAAGCCCTGGAGCRCGCCCGGGGAATCGGGGCAAGGGCACGGTTAAGCCCTGGAGTGCAAATTAATTTGCTCCATGGAAGAGCACTCAAACACTGTGAAATTCCGCATCCGGCTCGATAGCGGAGCAAGGCAGGAGGCGCAACGGCGGCGCGCGGGGCAGCTCGCGCTCCCTGCCAGCGCTCGGCCGAGGCCGGCACCGCTTGCGCCAGCGGTAAGTTTTTGCTTGGGCTCCGGGGACAGAAACCTCTGTTGCAATATTGAAAGTTTCCCAATGATTTGCAGCTCACCACAGCAAGGGCCCCGCTTCCTGGAGTTACGTGAGCGTTAGCAGCACATTGTGTGCTCCACAATAAACATAATAAATAAAACTTTGCTCACAGACCTGAATATGCCCAAACCCCCACAACAAAGGCTTTCTTCAGAGAGCTCACAGCCTCAGCGAAGAGACTGCAAACAGAYGGGTAAAAGGAGAATGGTGGCTATCGCACCGAACCATTTTCCACTTTTTTGTGCCTGTGAATAAGGGTTAGAAAAATGCGTCTGCAATGACGCAGGGACCAGCAGGAATGCAGAAAGCAACCTGCAGCTTAGGACTCCGAAAGCCGATAGTCATTTTTAACCGGTTTCAGACTTTGGGGAGGGTCTCRCCCCAGGAGCACCGACGTTGCTGCCTCTCGGCACCTCCCGGATCCCAAACCRCCCATCCCGCGTCGGCACCAGGCTCCAGCACCTGCATCGAGGTGGGCAGCGGCCACGGGGCAAAAGCTGCCCCGAGCTACAAGAGGCTCTTGGCCAGGCTCCCCAGGCCACCTCCGAAGCCGGAGCAACGCTCGCCTTCCCCTCAGCCGGCAGCCGGGGACACTGACGGAATAAAGTATATCAAAATAAATAGGAGGGAAGGGGAGAATGGTTAAATCCGCTTGGCAARGCAAGCACCAGGCTTTGTACTAACGGACATATTAAGAAACAAAACAAAAGCCTAGCAGATGGGGGGGGGGATATTTATTTTCTTTTTCTTTTTTCCCCCTTGAGCTGTTTTTCCTTCCAGCCAAATAATATTTATCCCATGGGGCTTTGACAATCATCTAGAAACCGCACAAAGCGTATTTGTTCCCATTTGCCTCCGAGGCAAGAGGACCGGTGGAGCAGCTCTAAAGAACGAGAGTAGAAGGGAAAAAAGAAAGAAAGAAAGAAAAGAAAAAAGCCCAGCTCCCTTGTTTAAAAGGGAGAACAGCAAATACATCGATGCTCTTATTCACGCAGCCTGATCCATGCCTGGTGTCTGAAAAAAGCCAGCTGAGGTTAGACCACAACAGACCTGCTGGCAAAATAGCTCACTGATAAAATAAAAGATTAATTTGTCCTCTCCCATCTTTGTAGCTGCTGCAGCCAGGCATAAATTACCCCTGCCCCGCATCCAGGCCCGCAGCAGAGCTGGGCTACCAGCACCGCCGGGACGGGCTCCCCCTCGCCGCGCCGGGCACCAAGGTCATTTCACACCTTCAGCTCTGTTAAACTCCAGGGCGCCCCGCAAGGAACCGTGATGAGTTTCAGGCACCATAAATTCGATCCGAAARCGCGCTCRCTCCTCCYGGGAGCGCTGCTAGCCAAAAGCGTTTTGAAGATGAATTCACAATGATGTAATAGATATATGACTGAAAAGGTGTTCTTTTAGGTAAGCCTTAATCCTTAATAAATTACGGATAATTCGTATTTAAGTGGCTTATAATGAACGTCTGGATACATTTAATAACTACATGGCACAGAAGAGAGCAAGGAGCTCGTAAGCCAAAGGACCAATTAGTTATGAATTGAGTTACCAGACTAGCTCAGCAACCCGTGGAAAGGCTCAAACAGTTTACATTGGGAAGTGCTGGTCTGCTGCAGTTGGAATACTCCGTGGGAAGAGGTCGGCTTTTTAGAGCATGGGAGAGTTTAGAGGTGGGCGGGAGGAAACGTGGCAGCAGCTTCGAGGTGGTGGAAAAGGGTGGGTTTCCCCCCACTTTTATGGAAAAAAAAAAAAAAAGATTGTGATACGAAAAGTGATCATTTTTAAGTGCTCCGGATTGACCTTTTTTCAGAATCTGAGGGGTTCTCAATATCTTTAAAAACAAATTAGATATTTCTAATCAGCAAAAAATGAATTATTAATATTGATTTGCTCTGAAGACTTTTTTTTTTTGTGCATGTGAAAAACCAGAAKGGCTGCTAGCTTCAATGCATGAGCATGTTTGGTTTGAAAGGAAACTTTGTCAGTGAGACTGGTCAATATTTTTCAAATGCAGCGTCTCAGCTCCCAGCTCACCCATATCAACGTGCAAAACCTCAAGCACRGCCCCTTTGCACCGCTCCAACACCGGGCCACGGAGAGGAAATAGTTGTGGGCTGTTYGCCCCCAACGAGCACCCACATGATAGGCAAGTTTTTCCCTTCTTAATCCACCTCAGCACTGGGTCCAAAACTGTGCCAGTGGTGCYGTGCCCTGCAGAATTGGGATTTTTTTTTCCAAAACACCAGAATTCYTCATTTTTGCAAATTGCACTAGGCTGCTCAATGCATTAAAACCTGACTCTTTCCTTACRAAAGGCATTCCCTGTCCCTCCTGCCGCTTCCAAGGGTGCAAACAGCACCGGGGGAAGCCGCCAGGAACGCTGCCCGGCAGGGCAGGAGCAGCCCCCACCGCCGGGGTCCAGCCTGCCCCCACCCGCTGGGGCATTTTAGTGGGGGACAAATCTGGGGGAAAGATAACGCTGCTCACCGGTTAATTAATCCGGCATTACGAGAGCAACGAGAGCCTAATGACGGGCCCTAATCCCCCTGCAATAACACCGCGCACCGCGTCGCGAAGCGGGTCACCTGTTGGGGCGCAACCGAGGTATTCGCATCACGGTGGCTAGCAGCGATTAGGGCCGTATCCACTGCTGGTATTTTATTAGCCATCATTTGATATGTTATCTGCCTCATACACTTGATCTAAGCCTGAAATATTGTTTTACAGCATTAATTGAAAGCATTGACACCAAATGCCTGCTTCGCTCCCTCTAATGTGATTTATGGGTGGCATTTAGTTGCCTGACACTCTTGATTTACTGCATCTACCTGGTAGGTTCCTTGTGTGTTTAAGTCAATTAACATTTGGTGGTCTTAGCATATATTACCTGGGAAGGAGAGAAAACTTCTTGTGAATGATTAAACTCCAGACAGGAAAATAAATAAATAAATAAAGAGTCAAATATTTCAGGCATCTACATTGCAAACAAGATAATATGACCTGGGTAGAGTCACACAACAGCTGCTGATAGAGTGTTGCTTTATTAAGGATCCTAGTGATTTTTCATGGAAGATTTAACTAATTAGTTGTGTAGGCCCTCAATAAACTAGACACTAAGTTGTGTTTAGCTTTAATTACATAGCAGTCCTGCTGAGCCATTCAGTTGCTGAAAGTTAGGCATGTGCTGAAGTGCTTGGCTGAATTAGAGTTAATATAAGTACATATCTCTCGCAAGCATCTAGGAAGCTGCACTGATCCTGAGTTAATGAACTCAGTGATTCAGAGATTTGCAAAGGAGAAAAAGAAAAAAAAAAGAAAAAAAGACAGAAGAAAAGTGAGTGTAATAAAAAAAGAGGGAAAAAAGAGCAGCTGGTGGTTCTGCACAGGCCGTGGTGCACATTTGTTCTCAAAGCAACTTGTCCAGCCTAAGCCCAAGCTGGGCTACCGCTCACTGTCCCCATTCCTCTCTACTTATACCCCCAGCACACCTCCCCTCCTCACTCTGCTCCTATGCACTAGGCTCCTCTTCGTTCCCTTCCTCCAACACAAAAATCCCCAAGCATCCCACATTTTTTTCCCATCTGTTTTCTTTTCTTTAGACCCAAATCTCCCTGTCTGCATCATCCACCAGAGCAGCTTCCCTGCCCTTCCCATTCCYTCCATCCTTTGGCTGCTGCCAGATTCCTCATCTTCACTCCTTGATTCCCCTAATTATTCCCTCAACCAGGGCAAGCATGCCCTAATTTATACCGCTTGCCCTTCTCAACTATCACCTGTTCCCAGTTGCTCCTTGTTACCAAACTCATTTCATACACTATGGGCCATTGCTGCTCTTTACACGGAGCCTGTCAGTCCCATCAGAGCAGCACTGTCCAACATAGAAAGGGCCAGATTTCAGGTGGAAAATTCTGTGCTTGCAGGTTTCTTGAAAAAATAAACGTCTTTTCCACTTGAGATGGCTGTGCATGACTGGATTTAATTGTTCCCTAGTGACTCTGTTTATGTAACCTTGAAGTTATTTTGCACAGTCCTTTGGTTCTGACAACTTAAGATTTGTTATGAATTAACATTTTTACATCAAAATAACTCAGAGATAGAGGAGATTGTTAGCGATCTCCCAGATAATCTGTGCAGGGAGTAACACCRTGAAGCAACACGTTATTTTTTTAAGAAAAGTTTTTCCTTGGGTTACCTTGTCTTCAACCCGTGAGATGTCCGGGTAAAGTAAACCCACTCCCTTTCCAATTTGATGGTCTTTAGGAAGTAGAAAACATACACACGGATACCCACTTACTGTCTTTCTACCTGGCATTTCTACGTGAATAAAAGGCTGCAAGCCAAAATCAATTAGATAAAATAATTCAGGAACTTTTACAATGTCACATACTTGCGCAAATCGCCCGTGTGTTTATAGCAACAGGCACCACAACAGACCTCGATGCTTTTAGTGAGGCCAGGGGAGCCAGGTGYCTTGAACTGTCTTCTCCCCAGGTCCAGGTGTGCGTGTGTGCGCTTGCCTGGGTCGCTGCATGAGCGATTGCAGCACCGACGCGTCCAGCAGCTCTAGAGGAGCAGGGAAATCACTCTTCTTCACCGAACATCCTGCCAGCAGATCACTAACAGACCGCGGACGCGTCTGCAGGACCCAACTGGTCTGCACAAGAGGAGGGAGCTCGGCACAGTGGTGGCCGAGAAGCAGCGATTTCGGGTCCCTTCCCAGCTCGGGGCAAGACCTCAAGTCATTTCGGCACGTCTGCCTTGTTTTACCCACCTATAAAAAGGAGATTAACCAGTACTTAATGATCTCATTGAAGGAGCTGTGAACTGTCAAAGACCTGGAAATCCTGGAACGTCAGATCCAGYGCAAGAAGGAAGTGTTAATATGCATGAATGTGTGTAGCCATCTTGGTAAGAAGTTGCTTAACTCTGGATATGTAGAAATYAGCTTCTGAGACAGATCAAGGTAGACTGGAGAAGGAGGTTCTTAGTTTGGAGTATAAATGCTCATACCAAAAATGAGTGCCCCAGAATAATCCCTTTTTTTTTTTTTAATAGCTGAAAGCAGGCTACTTCTGCATACAGAAAGGGAGTAGATTCTTCTGTTTTGTGATTTCAAGGAACTATTTCTAGGGATGCTGCTGACAAGTGGTAAACGGACTGTTTTGTTATTATCCAGACCGTGCCTAAAACGATGGGTGGCCTCCACCTGCCTGGGCCAGGTACAAAGATAAAAAATATTGGTCAGGCTAAGACTGAAGTGAATAATGCGGGTTCTCATTTGTAGAAAAGCTGGGCTAGCAGGAAAAGACAAAAAACCATCTCTAAGCAGAAAAAAAAAAAACCCTTCCTACCAGAACTGGCATTTTTACCAAATGGGTCGATTCCTTCAGAATGGGTTGTCTCCTTTAACGTTGCCATTTCTCAAAGGCAGTGTTGTTAATCAATGCGTTTATTCCCCTTGAGAAATCCTTTCCCCTCGCTGCAGATATTCACCTTTGGGTCCTTTGAGGGTCGAGAGAGGAAGCGCTGGGCCGTGTTACACCCAACGCGACAGCCGGAGGCGGCTCCCGCCGGCGCGGACGTCCACACTGCAGTTGTCCGAAGACAAGCAAACCAAACGCCCGCACGAGAGCACGGCGCAAAGCTGCGCTTCGACAGGGGCAGGGCAAGCGGCCGGGGCGGCCGCCCGGGCCGGGGGAGCTTGGGAAACCCGAGCGTGATTTACCGCRCGAAGCGGCGCGAAGGAAAAGAAAAATCAGCAAGCGACTCAAGCGTGTGCTTGCCTTAGCAGGGGTCAGCGCGGCGAGACACGTCCCTCTTCCCACCTGGTGGAAAAGCGCCCCGGGGGGATCCTCCCAGGTGCCCGCTACGGAGCTGGGGAAGGTGGCTTGAGCCAAAGCATCTCCTTCCCGATCCCTGGGGATTCCAGATGAGCAATCAAAGGGGTGAAAAGGGAAGCTCCACCCAAGGCTGTGTTTCACAGCGGGGTGGAAGCGCGTTACCGAGTGACAGTGGAATAAGCCCCAGGCACCGCCAGTGTCGACAGGGTGCTTACCGARCTGGGAGTTTTGATTAATTGCCACCTTACCGGGTTTCTACATCTCGCCAGCAATCATGGAATTAACTGCATGCACCGGGCAGAGGAGGCACGCTTGGCCCAGAGTGAACGTGATTTAAAAAACTGATCCTGTGAACCTCTCTCTTGCTGAAAAATCCAGTGCAAACACAATTTTTAGGGGCTATTTTTAAAGAGAGAATTTTTGAAGGGCTGTTTTAAAGGGGAGGTTGAACAACGAAGCAGGGACAGGCTATGCATGCACAGTTCAGCCCGAGCTGACGTTAAAAGGAGAAGAAATGATTCACTGCATCGCCCTTGGAAGTGACAGTATCCCCCAGGGGAGGAGAGGAGAAAGCACCAAGTGCCCACTCCCCGAGCCCTGCTCGCCTTACTCAGATGAATTTTTTATATTGCCTCCCACACACACGCAGAAAACTGTGACTCATTGCCATGGATGATGAGATCAGTGCTGAAGTTCGGCGATTTTGAATACAATAAAGGTTGCCTCCTAATTTCTTCGCTTGTCGAGGGCAGTTTTTTCCAGGTTCGATGAGAAGCGGCGAGGTCCTCCTTTATWCCCATTGCTGCCTCTCCCGGGAACGGGGGCTCCCACCGACGCCGTGGCTCCCGGAGCCAGGGCTATCCGCAGACCGCTGCCCAGCCTACGACCGCCAGCACAAAGTCGCGGGGGCTGGCACGGCCCCGGCGGCTGGTGGGAGCGCGGCCCGAGCGAGATCCGAGAGGCTTGGCCCRTGCCCAGGGCCGCTGCGAGCTGTTTCCCTCCTTCCTGGATCTCCTCCCGGCGCTCGGTTCCCAGCTCGCGGCAGGGGCTGGACCGGCCTCTAACATCTCAATTGCGAAGCTGCCTGCGCGGCGTCGCCGTTGCGGGGCAGGACTGGGCTATGAACCACGGACCCCTCTGGAGTTTGGACGGGAAAAGTAACAAGTTCCCAGAGGGATCTCGACTCTCCGCTTCAAGTCAAGGGTCTCTCATCGCACCCACTCCCCTTTTTTTTAATCATTATTTATTTATTTATTTTAACATTAGCCCTTCGGGCTCAGAGTTTTAATTACTCCTTTCCATACCTCTTTTCTTTAACGATTCGGAAATATTTGAGTGACAGCGCTTTTATTAAAATACCATTGTCATAAAGCATCCGAGAAAGGGCAGGGCTAGCGCTCCACTCAGGCTTTCCATGCCTCAGGGAGAGCAAAGCTCTTCCTGGCTCTCGCCTGGCCTCCGACAAGCAGCGCCGTGGAACGCAGGGCTTGATAAGGGAGACGGGRAAATGCTTCACCCAACGGGATGGTCAGGAAATGCATTTCCACCAAACCTGAGGGGAACGCAACAAGGCAAAGGACACTCCAGYCATTGGATTCAGGAGCCCCTTCCCATGCTGCTCCTCGTGCAGGGTCAAGGACACGGCCTGGGCAGCCAATGGTTTTACTTGTCCCATTCCTTGTCCGTTGGTTACCACCTTCCTAGCAAAGAGAGCTGAACAGGTCCACTCGTCTTTCTTACACTAGCAGGTYGATGCACCCAAGCTACATTCACTTTCATTAGATCCTTCCCTTTGAGTACAGCTTTGGAAAAGACATTTTCCCCTCCTTCACYTTCCCTTCTCCCATGAACTTCTGTGGCTCTTGCCCACTGAGGCTGCAAGTTCCTTGGGACCAGAAGCCTGTAATGATCCATCACTTGCTGGTACAAAACRTCATGCAGTGATCGCAGTCTTATGACAAGTCTATGGATTATATGCTGTGGGAAGTGAAATTAATTGTTGATGGGTTTTACCCATCTGGCCTTTTATTTCCCACAAAGTGCATATTTCTTCCATTTTTCTTTAAAAGACATTCTAAAATAAGACCTTGAGTATTTGGGCCAGAACCTGAAATGTTTTCATTTGAGAACGCACCGCRGTGCCTCACCAGAGATTGCTACTGGATTGCTTTGCATCTCTTCAAAGCCTCACATCTTCCCTGGCACTTTCCAGCCTTAGTTTCCTGAAAATGTGTCCCTCTTTCCACCAACGGGAAARTTTTCTGTAGCGTTAAAGCAAAAAGCACCTTTGTTGGTGCATGGCACTAATGATACTCTAGTCCCTCCAGGGAGCTGGGCAAAAATARTTCAACCGCTGTCCCAAGCTCACCTCGTTTAGGACATTTTTGTCTCCTGTGGCTCTCTGGAAGACAGGATCGAGTGCCAGACACTTGCTGGTTTTTGCCAGAGGGCACACTCGACATGGCACATTGGGCTTAGGCGCTTCCTGTCCAGCCAAGTCACCCTCACACCCAATGCTTGTGAAAAAACAAACACAAAAACCTCCCCAGAACGACTTGCTCATTCTCTTTCCAACACGTGCAGTAATTCCCGTTGTATAATGGACCAATATGTACATGCATATGCATAATGCCCCCACTGGCGAGGGCATTGCCTGCCTCGAGGACCCTTTCCGGCTGTGTCCAGAATGAGGACAAACAATGTCCGTCTTGTCTTATCGGCGCTTTGGCYTTCTTGCTTTCCTTGGCTTCGTCACCCCGGTTTGCTGCTCGTTGCAATGCTCCCCGCTTTTTGGGGAGGCGTGAGAGGGCGAGCGGGGTCTTGCTCCGCGGTCTACCTGGTGCCCGAGCCCATGTGCAGCCCAAATACTCGCAGACAGTGACTGCTGCCTTTTCCCTRTTCTTATTCTGTGCAGAAAAAAAACAGCCACAAACATGCTAGCRTTTCAGYTGCTGTTTTGCTTTGTTTTCTCAACAGAAGACATTGAGGGTTTTTTGGATTTGGGGGATTTTTTTTTTTTTTGATGGGAAGACRGGAGCTAAAGAAGCAACRGGGCCAAAACCACATAAAACTCTCAGAGCGCGGAGGAAAGAAGCTGGATKTGTAAGGAGCCCAGGGAGAAATACGGCCAGAGAGGGGCAGAGGCCTTCCTCCACCCCTGCTTCCCATAAAAATCAGAGGAGCAAAGTGCATGTCCACTAGCACGAAAGGCTACACGTGCCACTGGCATCAAGGGTCCGGGGAGGAGAGAAAAACCGGCAGCCTCATTGGCTTGGGGTGATCATCGGGAGGAACAAATGACCTTTTGCACTGCCCGCAGGGCGGCTCTTCCATCATCTTTATGGATTCCCACCTGCAGCGATGGCTAAACAGCCTCAGATATCTACAGTGTGACGCTAACCCGCCGTGCCATGAATCTTAACCCTGAACTGCCATTATTGATGGAAGAGCCGGAGAAGTGTTGCAGCAAGGAGCCTCCTCTCAGGCTGGTCCTTCTGGGCGGCTGCGTTTCACGCCCGCTCCGGCTTGCCGGTGGCACAACCACCACCCATGGATTCAGCCATCAGGAGCATCCAATAAGCCATGTGTTACCTATTTCTTGCAGTTGGTATTACTTTGGTATTACTTATTTCTTTAGAGGGTGGCTCAAGTTGGAGAACATTGCCACCCCATCTCGCCAGGTCTCAGTTGCTGATCTGCAAAATGGAGATACCAGCAGTTGCTCACTCATCCGGCTTCGAATAAATACCTCAAAGACTACTGAGGTCCCTGAAATTGTTTTAATTAGGGTTAAAGCTCATTGTTACAGTCAGAAAAAAACTTCTGAACCTGTCTATGTGCAATAGCCTCAAAAAAAAAAAAAATCCCTTGTGAGTGACCCAGGCATGGGGCACGCAAACCTGGCAGGGCTTGCGCCAGCCCCTCACCATGACCCTGGGGTAGCTGCAGTGCGAGACATCTCCCCTCTCCCAGTGCTGCTTCCTTAGGCCGGCTGCCTTGGAGCCCCGAGGGAGGGCAGGGGATGAGGGGAAACATTCATTTCTTAACAAATTCTTGTTCCGTCTTCTTGACAGCACCTTAAAGCGCCGCATGACACTCAGGAATGATACGGCCTCCGCTCAGAGTTCAAGCACGGGAGCATTTCCCCTGCCAAAGAGCAGCAGTAATCACCGGAGAAGAAATCCGGTCCAGCCCTCGCTGCCGGCGGCCAGCGCGCTCCTCCGGCCCGCGCGGCGGGGACGCGGCGGCCCGGCAGCGCGGTGCCTTCTCCCTCCACGCTGTGCCGTCACGCGAGCGGGAACGGCTGGCTGCTACTGCGTTTCGGAAGAGCATTAGGGTATCTGCAAATGACCGAGTTAATACATCRTGCAAAATCACGACCGTTCAGCAGCGGTGGTGCCACCGACCTTTCGCACTCTCCTAAACTCTACCCCAAACGCACAGCAAAGCTGCAGCGAGGGTGACTGTAACCGTAGGTGATTTCAGCAGCACCGGCAGTGCCGCRGGACGCAGGGCCAGCGCGGAGAGCGGCTGCCTTGGCGCGCTGGCCGAGGGTTTGAATGCCAAGGCTTTCCCGCAGCGTTCCTTTGCACGCTTCTTATCCCGAGCCCAATAAAAAGTCACGGTGTTAAATCTCAGGGATTAAAGGTTTAACATTACCAAGAAGCAGCAGCTTGGAGRGCATTAATTAATGTTTATATGTGTTTTTTATCTCCTTTTTCCTTCACCCTTCACGTGGCTCAGAAGATAGTAGGTGGGAGCAGTTTTCTCTGCCAATGTCAGGTTTGACAGGCTCAGACCCTCCTTTCTCCTCTCCAAAATTTATGTAACTGCTTAATGCATTGGCTAATGATTTATRTGGCTTTCCCAGTGTCCAGCTGCAGTTGAAGGCTCCTATCGTTCCCCAGCAGTGGCCTTTTTTGTAGCTAATGCGTGTAATTGTGACCTTTCTTTATAACTTCTTTGGGTTGAAGATATTCCTCATTCATGGGATGATCCTCTGGCAGRGAGGACAGAAGACCAAATATCTAATCCCTAGCCAAAATACTTAGCGGGTATAAATGGCTCCCTGCTGATTTATATCAGCTGAGAGTGTGACCCTGCTACCTCTCTAGGTTTCTATATAGCATTGCACTGCGCTGCGCTTGAGCCCACTCATTTTAGCCACCAAACAATTTTGAGCCACTGCAACAGGTGAAAAGCATGAGCGGCTGTTTTCCATCTTCCGCAAAATACATATTGCCATCCTCTTTTAGAAAAGGCAGAAAGAATACCCTCATCCGCTACCTGATTAAGCTCCTGAAGCTGTTTCGACTGCATTACCTTATTGCTTGCTGTTATTTCTCATGCTCAGTCAGCAGCGAGGCCGCAGCGTAGAGGCAATGCTGTAGGCAGGTGAGAGCAGGATGGCGCTGGGCACAGCATCCCCACAATTCATCACCCAGAAGTGCCTTCRCGCTGGAAAGAGGAGAGACTGCGGTATGGATACAGCATTCGTGTTTGCGTGCAGAAGCCACACAAAAAAAAGCGTACTTTAGTTGCAAAGTCAAGGCCTCCGAAGGTGGGCATGCTGGAAGTGAGACGTTGCGAGAAGTCTCCCCTAAATTCAGCATCTAGAAGGTTGATCATCCTAAGTTCATTTTAGGATCAATGGGAGATACAGGGAAAGTACACTTGGCATCCAGGTGACTCTTTCTCTACAGCTAAGAGAGAGCCTGACAGAGGTAAACTGGATGAAATATGAGAAGCTTATGCCATAACAGTTGCCTCTTTCCTGCATTTTCTATCATTCCAGCCTGTTTTACGGAAGTAAGGCAGACTGTCCCCCCGCTTCTCCTGCTGTCACTCATCTGCTTCCCCCAGCCCATTACGCGCAGTCTGGCAGGGACGGCGAGGAGGAAAGGGTGAAAGCCTGGAGGAGAAGCCGGGTGCGGGGCCTCTCGCCTGGCAGGGCCGGCAGCTCGCCGGCAGCCGTAAATTCGCGTGTGMTGACAACGGCGCCGGGCTCCGAGGCACCGTGACACAGCGAGCGGGGACCGGCGCGATCCTCCCTTTGCACTTCCGCTACAACGCAGGGACAGGACTTCTCCGGCTTATTTTTCATTAGAGGAAGTTTCTTAGGAAGAGAAATTTAGTCTGGCTATCAACATTTCCAGCAATGGAAAATCCACCATAACTCAGGCACGCYGTTCCGCGGCTAATTAGCCTCCCCGTTAAAACGTTGTCCCGTCATCCATTCTGCGCATTAGGGAAAATCCACCAGATTTAAACAGTCAGACGCATGTCATTTCACCCCCTATATTCTAAATCACATTTTCATGCACAACTGTAACATTAATTAAAAAAAAAATAGCACCCCAAAAGACAGCTAGACAGCTCCAGCAGCTGCAATTACAATTCTAGCCCTAGAGCTAACAAGTTCATTGATAATCTACCTAAAATGCAAGTAAAGGCATTTTGGCACAGCAAGAAACTGTGCCCTATAAATAGTTTTTATTCTGACTCAGACACATTAATTCTATCCCCATTCAAAAACATTGTGTTCGTGCATGGAGGAATATTTCTACGTTTGCCAAATGGAATAACCATAAGAGTTATTATTACTCCATTAAGCAAACACAGATATTTCTTTCCTCTTTCCCTAAGTTCAAAAACAAAATCCGAACAGAACGTAACATGACTATTCACAGTCTGTTTAGCAACATCTTCTATTTTTAATACGCCGCCTGTTATTATGCCAAACTACCCATAGCTCCGGAAAAAAACAAGAGGATAAAAATAGAACTGCGTTAATTATAATCACCAGCAATTGCAGGGACTCTGGGCCTGATTCTGCTCGCGCAGGGAGGACAGCTGGACGGACGGACGGACAGACGGCGGTCGGCGCAGCCGCAGCACGGACGGGCACATCTGAGAGCTTACCCAGTCTGCAGAGCTCACCACCGCACCGTGCCCGTGAAACCCAAGAGYGCCGCAGGATCCAGAACATAATTTATAGGGATAATAATATCCAGGGTTGTTACGGCCAGTGGTAGGAAACATTTGGGAAGCGTATATGGTGTCAGGCACCAGGGTCGAGCCAGCTGTTAGAGGCTAGGGAAAGGGCCTWCGTGGCAGATCGTTCTGCATCTGCCTCCTGCTCTTCCTCACACTTCCCTCTGAGCCAACTGGTACCAAATGCCGATACAGGCTAGATGAACTCAAGTCTACTCTGTCTGGACACTTCTTTTTCTAAATTACACAGTAGGCCCCATTTCCACTCAACATTGCAGGTAGCACTTAGCTGAGCAGAACGAAGTGGGCAGAGCCCTAGCCAAGCTCTAAGGCAATCTGCTTTTGCTAAAGGTGCTGAAGGATTATTCATCCCCGAGAACATCAGGGTCTGGTGGCTTCATCTCAGCTAAAGACATCAACCTGGCCTCTATCTACACTCAGAAACATCTCCTTAGAGCGCTTCCTTTCATTTCAGGGAGGCAGGACCCACCACCCTACAGCATTGCCTCTTTCCTTCCACTGGCTATAGATGGAAAGTCAGCTCAGACTAAATGACAAACTTCTGGATGGTGAAAGGTAGATGAGATGCATCCCACCCAAAGGGAGGGCTGTTGTAAGCTGTTGTTGTGCAGCATTGCCTGATGAWTATCACCTCCTCAGCACCTGCCCCATCCAAACTCTTTAGTTACAAGCTCTGACAGGGCATACTAGACCCACAGTCAAAATCAGAATAAAAATGTCTGCCTTAATTAAAAAAAAAGGCAGTGTGAAGGTCAGAACATTTCTCTATTCACTTGTTACATAAAAATTGTCAGTCCTGGAAGGTCTCACTTTTTACATACCGTATAAGCAACAAAAATTTGATAAAGTGATCCAACTAACAACCAAAACCAGAGGAGGATGTTGGAGATGGAGTCAGCAAAAGGGTGTAAATCACAGCCACTTCTGCTGAGAAATCATGACAGCATTTCTGCTAAACCCGTTCAAGTTCATTGGTATTAACTCACTGGACTTAAGAGCATGAATGAATGCAGCAATAYGGATATGGGAATGTTTCCTTAAACTTTGTCATTTCTTTGCTAGACATGAAAGTGCAAGCGGAGACAGATCTGGGACTCTTTCACATGCAGTCTCCTGTGGCAGTCTGGAGCGAGCCACACTGGCTCAGTCTCGGCCCGTGAGTTTTAAAGTAGCTGAATAGTGAATATGAAAGTTGCTAGTGACTCCAGTAGACTTCAGACCATGCTTAAATCTACATAAACCTACAAAACAGTAATGGGAGCTGAGATGTCTGAAGCCAAATAGCTGCTTGGAGCACTAACAGGACAGTAAAGTTGCTTGTGGCTTCTCTGGCAACGGGTTTGAAGATCCAATTTTGGACATTAAACCTGGTGGCTTCACCCCAAATCTCTCCAAAGCTGATGTACAGGCCCGCAGGAAACATTGTTAAAAACATGTGAGTAACTTGGAGTCTGAGTTTATAGACTGGCAACTCTGGGGGCCTTTACAAAGTCACCCTTAACCTCAGGACGTGATAGGTCACACAGGACAGCAAGCTCCATCACAACTACAGCCTTTCACAATCCAGATCCAGACCTGAACTTTACAGCTTGCTCCCATCTCTGACTTTCACATCCTTCAGCACCTGCTGACTTTGGCTGTAATTGCAGGTGATTAAAATACTACTAGAAAGCTTGCTATAGTATTTCCACATGCATCAAAAGCATAGGAATTCAGGAAAATTTATGAGTAACTCTGACAAGATTTCCACTCCAGTTCATAAGTCAAAGCAATTAAAATAAATTTCATACTGGCAGCTGAACTCATGCTTGTGCTCTTGTTGCTATCAGACAGGATTCTCGGCTTCTGCGGTCTTTCCAGCTCTTTCACTCTTTCTCTGTTATCTTGAGAAATGCACTTCTCCTCTCTGTGCCTTTATTTTCTGTATCTGTAAAGTGGGTACTTCACCTAATTTAGAAGTTGTGCACTACATCTTAATCAAGTAATGTCAGAAAAGCATTTACAAATTATGGTCATGGAGTTCTTGTTTTCTGGATTTCACACTGTAAGAAGAGTAAAATTAAAGCTGATTGCTACAGAAAAGAAGCCTTTGTGTCTCATCTTCCTCCATCAGATTATGTTTCTAAGGTACGTTAAGAAATGAGACCCCATGGGAGTTAGTGGTGTCCATTTAAATCTCTCAAATACCTACAKGCAAATATACCAAGCTCACAAGGATTAACTCTAAATCTGGCTGGATTAGGCAAGAAGCTTTGCACAGTGATGTGGAATTGCTGGAAAAAAAGTATAAAATAGTAATTTTGTCAACTTTACAATACAACTTGATCCCTCGTGTATAATGAGCTGTAAGCCTGGCAATATCCCAAGATCAGGTGAAGAAAAAACTTTCACTTGGGAAAAAGCACTGGAGTTCACAGGGTCAGAGCATCAGAGACATGAGAGAGAGGAAACCTGAGGCCACCTAGCTCACTCACTCAACACCAGACAGTCCCAACTGGCTGTGCTCCTGCAGCTTGTCCATCCTTCTTCAAATACATACACACATATGTTATCTATATTTATATAGAGATATATTTATACACCCCTGAGACAACTATGAAAGATTTGCAATGGTACTTTCAGGAAGGATGTGAAGGACGTGATGGAACACGCAAATTAACATGAGTGAACAGATGACCTTGATCCATCCTTTGAAGGCCATTAACATTATAATACTAGAAAGAGGGGGCAATTGTCTTTCATGAAGCAGGGAGAATATTTAAGATGAAGAAAGCACCGTTCCATACAGGTCTGCCCTGGCCTGTGAGATGTTTCAGCTGGAGGTGAAGAGAGATGACCACCTGCGTTAACCTTGCTGGTCTACGCGTTGCTACCATGGCCACTTGGGAGGGAGAAGGGAGGAAATAACATAACCTCAGAGAGTGACCAAGGGAGAAATCCAGCTTGGACATCTGAAAAGTTAGTGACGCTGTGAACCTCGTGGTGGGAGAAAGGAAGCACTACTCTGCCTTCCCGCCAAGCCTGGGGCAGAGCAACTTTTTCGAGGTTAACCRGGGAGAAAGGTCAGAACCGCAGCCAGCCTGCCCTAACCAGGACTGTAGTCCATCCCCGAAACTCTCCTCACTTTTTTCTAAAAATGTCCCTGCCTGGAACCAGTTGTCAGTGACTGCATGACTGGCCATAGATTATTCATAGCCTTAATTAGCAGGTGTGTGACTGCCTGTTTAGCCACATTTTTAGATCTCTGGGCTCTTGCAAGCTGTCAGAAAGAAACGCATTATTTGAGGTAAAATACCACTGCAAAACAGAGTGACATTCAATTTGACGTGTGAGGATAAATTAAGGATGAGGMTAGATTAAAGAAAACTGAGCACCTTCGTCACATGCCTACCTTCAAGAGAAACMCAGCTGAGTTTCAGTTGATCTTGGCTTCTTCACTGACCTGTAGCAGTAAATTTACCCCCCTTTTAGTGTTTAAATAGTTTGTCAGTGAATGATCCCATTCATAAAGCGCTGGCGATGACAGTTCTGCAAAGCTAAATGGCACTTAACTGTACACCTAATAAATCTGCAACAAAAACAAACAGAAAGGAAGAGARAAAAAAAGATTAACAATGCCCAAGAGCTAGAAAAAAAAAATCACTGGCAGGTATGAAAGGATATTGTCATTAAAACTGATTGAAATGGTATCATGCAGAGTTGCTCCCATTTCCTGCCCCCATTTGGCTGACCTTCGAGTTCGCAGAAGGGAATGGGCTTGGCCCATCGCTGGAGCTCTGTGTTCAGGTGGATACGTTCACTGCGAACGGTGAAGAGCTCTGTGTCTCCGTGCAGGATCCACTGCTGCAGGGACCTCCTGAACTGGTGTCACCGTAAGCAGAACAGGGCTGAGCCCAGCCTGGTAAATTTGTTTAGTGCTCCTAGGGCTTAGGGACAGCTCATTAGAAATGAGTTCACTCATGAGAATACTTTTCATGAGAAAAGTATTCACTGCATATCAACAATATTAATCTAACCACTTACGTAGAGCTGGCATCTCCTCTTCGCTAGCTTGACAAATTAACTTCTAGATGCTCAGCATGACAATTTTCAGCCTCTTTGCTGTAACTGAGGATTTTCTGTAACACTTACAAAAATGTCTGATCATGTTGATGCTCCTAAACTCTTTGGCTTCCACAAGGCTTTCTAGCCATGGGCTCCATTTTACCATTTCACGAGTTTGTGGCCAAATATTTGGTGGACTTGTGAAAGAGTTTCTCAACTTCCGTGGGAGGCAAAATTTGCTTTTGTGAACCAGYAACCTTGATTCCATATAGCAAAGTGAAGGTAAACTGGTGAAAGCAGGAATCRGATTCTGAGGGGGAATTGGGGCAGGAAAGTTGGAACTACCACAATTCAGCAAGAAACAACTCTCAAAGAGCTTAGAGCGCTTACGTAGCAAACATGATGGTTGTCACCGCGGATTTATCACACAACCGCCAACTCCAAGAGCACAAGTTTTAATAAATCAATCATCTAGCCCGAGCTGGCACTGGTGAAATGTGATGCTTACATTGAAGAACAGGAAAGAAAATGTAATATCGGCAGAAAGACTGAAAATTGACTTTAATAACTTGCAAAATTAGAAAAAAAATAATAAAAAAAAAGTTAAGGAGATACAGGGAAATGAGATAGTGCAGAGAGACATCTACCAAAAGTTTGGTACGCCCAATTTCTCTCTTGGATAAGATAATGGATTTTCTAGACAAAGCAAATGCAGTACACAACATGGAGTGTGTCTGATATAATTCTGTACGAGAAATTTAAAATGTAGCTGTTAGAAGYAGGGAGTTGTATGAGCGAGTACAGAAATGGCAAGTGATCAAACGACAGCATTTGAGTTCGAAGGGAGACAAATGGGCTCAAGGGAGTTTATTAACACGGTTGTTTAGAACCCAAATTGAGAATAATTTTATGCAAGATTTTAATTAAAACCCCGGGCAGAAAACACAGGATTGAGCCATCAAAGTTTGCTGATGACAAAAAGCTGAGTCACACTGTCATTACAGAAAAGGATCCTATCTATCTCCCACAGGAAAGCTGGGAGATTGTGGACTGGAGCACTGGAACTAGGCATGGGAGGAAAATACCCTGACTGTGGCTATCAGCAGCTGAGCAATCAAGGTTATTTGCAGCTAAGGTGATCATAAAAACCCATAACCTCCGCTGGAGCAGTATGTGCAGCTTTCATCACCTAGATCCAGGAAAGATAAATTCAGCTTGGAAAGGGAGCAGCAAAAGGATAGCAGAGTGCTGAGGGGAAAGGAGTTTATCTCATGGGACAAGCCTCCCAGAGCCTAGCAGAATGAAAGCTGTGGTGAGATATGATCCCTCTCTATAAATATCCAGGGACATAAGCAGTGGAGAGCGAGAAGAACTGTATGAGCTGGTGGACAAGATCACTCCTAGAAAAAAAATTACAGCTAAAAGGGACATAAATAAATATAGACAGAAATGTATTGAAAGACTATCACAGGAGTTAGATGGTGAAACAGCTTCCCAAGAGAAGTGCACAAAAAGCCCTTGATCTGTTTTTAAATGGAGACCAAAACATTTATAAAAGGGATTGTCTGAACTAACAKCTGCAATTGCAGCAACCTGCTCTTCCCAATCCCAGAAGACCTTTCTCATCCAAACTTTTATCTTCTGCCATCAGAAGAGATCACATCTTGAGAAAGCCCCCAGCAGTAACAGCGGAGAATCTTGTTCCATGGGGTGGAAAAGGGACCGGGTATCACATTTCACAAGCATCCATTTCCCAGTCTGCTGTTATTGTAACTACACGGAGTTTAATCAAACTAAGCTGTTAGAAGGAGCAAGCAGGAAATGAAACCAATAGAGACAGGATCCTCCTAAGAGAGCAGCAAGGCTCTCAGAAACACTTGGTGAAGACAACAGATTTGGCAACATCACCTATCTACCTGGTCCAGACTTATTTYCCAAGGCTAGAGGTTTGTATCAAAGGGGACATTACACACTAACCATGAGACATTAAGGAGGGCTGAGGCAGGGAGTGAGCAATAATGTAAGGCAAAACCAGGAGAGACAGTAAAAAGGAGGAGGCAGAAAGTTTCTTTGCTGGCAGAAGAACTTGAAACGTAGACAGTTTTCTTKTTCTGAAAGAAGAGGAAGATCCCGTCTTTGCAACTCTAATTGCTGGATTTTCAATAAAGAACATGAGGATCAAGTTCGTGGGTCCCAAGGTGGCAACGTGGCACAAGGACAGCGGCAGGTGCTCGGGAAGGGAAACAAGCAGCCCCGGAGAGTTCGGATTTAGTGGGTAAAACGTTTGGCTGCCACTTCACGAATGAGTTATCCCATCTCTCCTGGCAAGGGCTTAGAACAAACGTCAAACCATCCTCGGCTCTTTGACATCTTTATATTGCTGCTCATTATGGGTTACTTCTCACTGCACAGATGGATCTAATTATTACCTCAGGGGTAAATATTCGCTCAGGCACACAAGRAATAAGGCAGGTTACTCCCCGTCTGGGCCTCTAATCCCATTATCAGACACCTCCTCAGCATCGTTAGCCTAAAGAACATAAAATGAAACACCAGGGGAAAAAATGCCAGTGTATTTCCAGTAATGAGAAGCATGGACAGGAGAGGGAATAATTTCTCTGAGTCACAGTCCCCACCCAAATCACCGAAATATCTCTATGCAGAGACATTTCAGATTGACTGAGCTCGATTTTCAGCCCGAAAACATTCCTATGTGTAAATCCCAGCACAAAAAGCCAACTTGCGCTATTCRGGTGGCTGTGACTCGGGCCACCCGCCCTCCCTGAGGTTTGCATGGAGATGATGCCGCGCATCACTTGTCTGCAAGGGACCTGTCCCTTCAGCCTGGGAAGTCTCCAGACCCGCTCTCCTCCGCTCATCCCACATCTAGCCAGGGACGGACGCGGCTCCGGAAMAATGGGAATGATTGTTTCACCCACGGAAAACAGCTGCGATGTGGCAGCTCGCGGTTTGGGAGCAGACGCGGGCGTGTGAGCGTTGAAGGCCTGGGAGCACGGGTGGATCGCGGCGCAGAGCGTCAGCAATCCTGGAAGACACGACGCCCCGGCTGCCGCAGCCTGCGGGGCTTCCTGCGASCGCAAGACCATCGGCGAACAGGGCAGACGCTGCAAGGCTCCAAAGCAGAGCAAGAATTACAGGTAACCTGAGCTACCAGGAGAAGGAGGGAAATTCCCATCACTCGTGGTGGGACCTTAGATTAGCGGTGCACATGCATGTATGAGCGTTGGTGCTCTGCGAAGCCCCAAAAATCTGCAGGGTTTGCCCAAAAGATCTGCACAGTTTGCTTGTATCCAGCAGTCTCAAGGAAGAAGCCCTGTTGTTTTCATGACAGTTTAAGCCTCTCTTTTTTTCTATGACTATTTCAAAGAGTATTGTTATAATACCATAATTAGGAGGTGACACTGCTGGAACAGCCACCCAAGCCTTCTGGCTGTGACGGGAAAGGATGCTGCCGAAAATTTTCTCCTACTAGATCGGTTCTTGCATAAATTCTAGGAAGTAACAGACTTAAGTGCATGTTAGAGCAGCTCTCAAACCTGTCCTGATTTAATTCACTTGCTGCAATAGCCTCTCTGAGACCTTGCAGGGGTGCAGGATCTCTTGCATATAGGTCTGCCCTAGCCAACTCCAGTGACTCATTGCAGGCAGGTCTGCAAGGCACWCGGAGACCGAACTGGCCCACTTGGTATCACAGCCCTAGTGTTACTAATGAAGGTTTTGCTTTAGCTCAACCACGAGCTGGGTTTGGGGGCCAGAGGGGTGACAGGATAGTGTGGTGAGAACAGTGAGGTCCTTGGTGTCCAGGAACTTGTTGTAACACTTGCCACCTGACAAAGACACCAGCTACTGTTCAGGAAAAGCTTTTACAGGCCTTAGATGGGAAGCRTAAAAGGCATGAAACATTTGACTGTTGTTTTATTGAGAAGGGTTTGGTTGCTTGGTTTTATGCAAATATTGGAAGCACTTGCCCAAGGGGGACCATGGTTCCTAAGCCTTAGTTAGTGCTCTGGCATGCTGCTCAGCAGCCTTCTTCCTCRGGAAATTTTGGCTTCTGCAATTCCTTTTCAAAAAATTTGTTTCTCATTAATCTCTGGCAGGGGGAACCTCCCGCTTGCACGCAGGAAGGTGGGCTGCCCAGGACCAGGCTGATTTCAGGAGCCTGTCTCCATGAGTAACTCTGTTAGTCTCAACTGTTTGGCAGAACAAGAGCTCCAGTGTTTCCAGCAGGTAACAGACATGTCAGAACAGCCCAGAGGGGATAACTCTCTCCACCGGCARGAACCGAGCCGTACACCTCTTCCCCCTTGGCACCTCTGGACCGCGCATCTGTAAGGAGCTCCTTCCTAGCAGTTACTACTGTGCTGAGGCATAGCTGTTCCAGGGATTCGGGACAGCGTGTTCGAGGAGATGAGCAACAAGGCAAGAGACTGGAATTGGGGGAAAGCCTAGCAATGACACGGTATCTGCTTAGGAAGAAAACAGAATACACCTTTTTCTGCTAGGGAAAAGCGTCTTTAGATTTCCAAAGGCTCCAGATCCCTGCATCAAAAATCATCCTCAGGACTTATGAGTCTAAGGAAAGTATTTAGTTATGGTTTCCCAGAGCAGAAGACAAGCAATAATTTTTTTGGAGGAGGGTCATTTTAACCAAATCTCACTAATTTGGGAGATCTGAACTGCAACCACTATACATTTGAGATATCATTCTCATCAGCAGGAAGGCTGCTGTGCTCAAAGTCAGATTTSTGCCCCCAAAACCACCTATTCTTCAGTTTTCCTTTCAGTAAAACCCAGTAAATCCTGCCTGAYGGTCCTATACCTTGGGACGGAAGCAGAGCGTGCAAGATGCCCACCTCAACACGTGAGATTCCAGTAGACTAGGCTTCAACAAACTGGTGGCTTSATTAAGATAGAAATTTGGACCCAAATCTTGAATTCTAGCCTAAATTCACTCCATCTTTTCTTTACTCAGGTATGTTTTAATTTATACAGCGTAAAAGGAAATTTGTGAAATATCTTTCACTATCCCTGCGTGTGCAGTTAAACTCCAGATAAATCTCCCTCTCTACACAACCACAGCTTGCTTTCATTTTGTCATTTCAACAAAATTATTTTTCCCTGGTTCTTATTTTTCATGTAGTTTGCTGCAGTAAGGCTTTTCAGTGTTAGCTTTCCATTTTTTCCTTCTCCCTTCTTTTTTCACTCATTCCGTTCTTTCTGCCCTTTTCCATTTGCTTCTGAAGATTACAGTGAGGAAGGAGAACTGAAAGCCCATCCGAACCCCTGATTCCTTTTCATTTGCCTGGAGTTAAATGAATACATTTTCTTTCTTTCTTTTTTTTTTTTTTGGAAAGGACGAAAGCCCATTCATCCTTGCTGGGACCTGGGGGAACTTACCATTTTGCAGGATGAGCTCAGTGCTTTGCAAAATTATCTAAATAGTGGGTACAATAAAAGGTGGGTCCCAGCCAGAACTCCGGATATGAGCACTTTCCATCCCTGTAGGGGAGTTGGGATTTCGACATCAGGGCTTGTTGCTCGCTGTTAGAACTGGAAGTCGAACACCCCTGAACATCAGCAACACTCAAGCCCAAGGGCACATCTCTGATCAGGCTCCTTTGCTACGCGACAAACAGTCCTAGGACAGGGAATTTTGGTGCACAGAACTGTCACTAGCCTTCAAAAAATAAAACTGTCTTCATGACCAGCCCAAAGGAACTTGGAAAGCCCTTTGCTGTCACGCTGTCGACCAAGGTGAAGCCTGTTTGCGTGGACTTGCTGAAAGCTTCCCCATCATTAAGGTCTGGCTCTTTCCAGGACTAATTCATACCCCAGGGTACTGCATCCTGCACCAAAGAGACTATCTTGGCCTCAAGGCATCTGCAGACATTGCCACTCCAGAGCACTGCTGGTGGGGACAGAAGAATTAACCAAGCACCAATGTGGCTTGAGAAAAAAATGCCTGACTTGCACTTCAGCTGAACCTCTGCCTCCTGGGAAAATGATGCTAAGGCCTTGCCAGAAGGTGCCATTTCAGCATTGGGGAGAACTGATAAAACAACATTTCKAAAGTGGGAAATGAGGCTGGGGAAATCCTGGGGGGGGGGGAATGCAGAGCTGCAATTTTGTCTGCTCACCGGGAAACAAAGTACATGTCTACCCTGACAAGAGGAGCCCAAGCAGCTCAAGACCAACTAAAGGTGGTACTGAAGTAACCACAGATCAGGCTTTGGGCAGCCCATCCAACAGGGGGGCCTGAAGGGCCACTTGCAATGCCACCTGAAATGCCACCTTCCATCTGCTCTGGATCTCAGCAGCATGGAGCAAATACACCTCGCAGCCGCAAGAGCTGGGCATCACCGTGGGATCAGAGCCACCTTTAAAAGCTCAACTCTAAGAGTCCAGAAAAACTAGGTTTCTCCAGCCAAACCTTGGCACCCACCTCAGCTCAGTCCAAAGCAGAGGTGTTGCTCAGCTCACTCTGTGTCAGCAGCAAGAGGAAAAAATAAGCGCAATGAAGTCTTATAACAGGAGGAACTGGATCACCTGCCTACCAACGGCTGGGATCAACATGGCCAGGTCTACCAGAATTTGTAGGTATTTTCCTCCAGCTGTAAATATAACACAGAACAGACATGTATAAAAAGATTTAGCCAACTATATACATATACATATATACATATATTATCATTTATCCTCTGATGTTCTCTTTCCATCCAGACACAGGCTTTCTGAATGTGTTTTCTATGAACATTCAGGAGGTTATCAGGAAAGTCAGTGAAAGTAATTCAGTGTAAGTAAGTAGCAGACAGCATTTAAGAGAGTGTAAATTTTGCATTTAAATAATTGCACTGAAAGAACAAGATGCAAAGATTGCTACTCATCTAGAGGAGGAACAAAATCATCTTGAATGTCTTATGGACTCATTAAAAACTAGCCCAGACAGCTAGGGTATTGCATTTTTACCCAGAYTGACTCATAAATGATTAGAATGGGATTAAGGAAAAAAAAATCACTGGAACTTTTCCCACCGTAAAGTGAGGTTGAGTCAGAAACAATTATTTTCATCCAAGACACAGGAAGTGTTTTGTAAAACTTGCTTTTACTCTTTGCTACAAAGTGACTAACTGCTTGTGATTTAAAACTGTTCATTCTTGAAATTTCATATTTTCATATTTCTCCTTTTCACTGGATATCACAGAAACATCACGTATCATTYCCTATTTAGGGCTGGAAGGTCATTTCTTCCTTTTTTAATTTTTTCTTTTTTTTTAATGTAGATCTGTCAGAGTTTCTCAAATTGGACATTATCTACTGGTTGCCAAATGCAAAAACAAAGAACAAAACCCGAAAAGGTGCATTTTCCATTTTCTGGAACACATTTTGGCTGAAAAAAATTCAGCTATCTATTAGAATTACAAATTTTTCCAAAATGCCATGTTTAAAACCTATTTCTAAAAAGTTGCCTGAAAAGCATCTTTGATGCCTTTCTTGTAGGTCAGTTTTCTGTGGTTTTGGAATGATCTGCACACAAAGTTTGATTCAACATACTATTCTGAATTCCAAATAAACCTCTTGCAGACATTTCTGTAAACAAAGTCGTGAAACTCATTAGACAAATTATTTCCAGTAAATTGCCCCCCTCATCCTCCCAGAGCACTACTCCATTTAAGACTTGTGGAAACGTTTTATTTTGAGATAACAGTGCCATTGCGACTATCCAAGAACAATACAGGACAATTACAGATTTCATAGACCATCTAATCTAATTCCTGTATAAACAGGCCATACGCCTTTTTTTAATTAAATCCCATTGCAAGTCCAACAGATACGGTTGAACTAAAGCACAGCTTTAGAAAAAGAGACATTCACAGATAAAGAATCTGCAACAACATATCGCATCGTAACTCTGGCCAAGCGGACAAGTGCCAAATCCCTGCCCTTCGCCTCTCGCTGTGCCTGTCACCAGGACATCTGGGCTCTGCGGAAGCAAAAACAGTTCAAAGACGGCCCCATTTCAATGCATTTTACCAGCAGCGGAAAGACTGTGCAGAAAAGGCAGGCTATGAGCTACAGCAGGGAAGAGGGAAATCTCTTATCCCACTTCCTTCTTTCTGTGACACTTAAAAGAGCAAAATGGCACAAAACGCGTGGCATTTTCAAAGTCTCTTGCAAAGAGGGTTGCCCAAATCTGTGTAATTTGGTTAGATTTAGGTGCAGCAAAGCCGCAGATGCCCTGGAGAGCTGGCTACTGTGCATTAAGTACTCTGTGACATGCAGTGAGCAGGGCAACGCACCATCCTGGCTTCACTGGAGGCAGCTGGAGTTTCGTCACGCAAGTACTACCTGGTGCAGACGCACGCGCCGCTCGAGGCAGAGCTGCACGGAGGCAGATTTGCAAACGTGGCTGAGCAAGAAAAGTGAGGAGGGGAAAAAAGAAATCCTATCCCCTACACTTAACACCCCTTGGGTAGGTCACTTGAGACCTGAGTGCTTCACTTGTTACCTCCAAAATAGGGACGTTGAAGTCGTCTTCTCAAGGTCAAACAGACCCATTTATTAGCTGTCTAGACATACCAGCAGAAGGGAAAGCAATRGAAAATAGCACCACCACCAGTGCTCTAATCCTGCCACGTTCATCTGCTGTCACCCACTGGCAAGGCAGCACTCACACTCCTCACCTACCTGCGCAAGGTGCTACAAGGAAGTTTGCACAGTGCTTCCAGCACAGAAGCATTATGGAAAGTTTGACGACTCCCATTTTCTCCAGGGTTTGACAGAATGAGAAACCTAGCCCAGAAAAGTCTCTGTCTAGCATTCTGAAAGAGAAACAGCAACTGTTGTATTCATATATTTAATTTTTAATTAAAAAATAAAGGTTATCTTAATACATCTTTTGCAGCCTCTGGGCAAAATACACCCTTAACAAGACTTTATGAAACATGATGCACATCTATTCTTGGCACACATCTTAAAAACAAACATGAGCTTTCTTCAGCAACTTCTAAAATCCATCCTTCTCCCAAAGCCCTGAAAACATTTAAATGCTCTTCAAAAAAAAAAAAAAAAAAAAAAACACCTACAAAAATTAGACATGGGCCCAAAGCGAAAATCCCAGATCCAAGCATCCCAAAGCTTTTGGAGCAGACTCAAATCCAAACCCTCATCTCATTCACAATTTCACCCTGAGTCACTGCAAATTCACCGATGTGGCATCCAACGACCAAGAGATATGAAATCTGAATGCCAACACGGGTCACTTCAGACACTTTGATCTTTATGCTGGGCCAAAGCAAACCCATAGGTCTAAGCTCTTTCCCACAAATGTTTAAGTTGGGCCCATCCCTAACAGAAATAAGTGCTGGTTACACGGGGAAATGGTGCTGTCAGAGCTCCCCATTTCTTAGGATCTGAGACCAGACTATGTACTCTGTTCATTTGCACTACTTTAAAAGGCAAGAATAAAGTCAAGCGAACACCTCCAACACAGTCATAGCACTACACATCGCCTCCTGCAGTGTGGAAGGCATCCTGGCCTTCTGCTTTATTCACCAGCRGCCGTCTCAGGTTTCTGGACGCAGTTTGCTCTGGAAAAGTGTCCAAGCCTCCATCACCATCCGTGGGGGAGGCTCTAATGCACCGCCGGAGGGACAGATCCTCACTGCTCACCTGGGATGTCTTGTTTCCACCATAGCATGGCTGATTCCCAAAGGCACAAAGTGACCAAGCTTTCAATTCATACACAGGTCTACATTTATATATATATACATATACATACATACATATATATACACACACATATATCTATATATATGTATGTATGTACACACACAATTACATACATATTTAAATATATATATATACACACACACATATATATATATATATTTGGTTTGTGTTTTTCTCTTTTCTCTTTTTTACTTTTCTTTTTTCCCTTTTCTTCCCCTTTTAACTTAATGGCGTAGTCTCCTCTGAGGGGGGCTCTGGTATATGATCTGGAGTCTCCTCCATTTCCAAAGAAACTCCCGGCTTCTCCTCTGTTGATGTAGGCTCCTCAAGTGCTTGAGATCCCTCCGTCTCCTGACTCTGAGCCTGGCTGTTCATTTTCTCTTCTGCTTCGATTTCCTCTGAGGTGGGAATGGAGTTTTTCTTTGGACGGCCTTTGGGCTTTGTGGGAGCTTCCTGCCCACCCTTCAGCACCTGGAGCGAAGAGATTTGCAGTCAAGATCAATCTGAACTCCACTGGCGTGAGACATCCTTTAGGTAGCAGGATGAGTTCCAGCCTGGACCTCAGAGGCCATCTGTGACTTGGGCACCATTTCAGCTTCATAAAAATGCCCAACATTCATGGATTGAGTTCACCTATTATTTCATATAAATAAATACAAACAATACTAGGAAGGAGGCTCCAAATTCTGGAGGTCTCTAAGTCAGTTCCTACAGCAAGCCCAAAAGCAGTCCAGGTACCTAGTCCTCAACACTATAAACAGAGAAGGTTTTTACGCAAAATTCAGCTCCTTTCCTGAGGATTTGTTTTATTCAAAGCCCAAATAACAACAGTCATAAACTTCAGCCAGGATTTCCTCTTTCTGCCTGTTCTGTCAGGTCCTCTTTGGCTTCTGAGAGAGTCTTAACCYTTTTTTTCTCCATAACACCTGTATTAGAAGACATGAGACCCATCTAATCTGTGTAGAAGAAAGAGTCTGCCTCTACATTTAATTCCCTCTCCCTTCAAATCATTACTGTAGCACCAGGACACTTCCATCCAAAGGTCTTGCCCCAAACCATCCTCAGATTTGTTTTAAGTGGTGCTAACTTTGGCAGCTCTGGCATATATGCAGAAACGCAGTTCTGATACAGTCCAAAACTGTATCTCCTCTCTCAGGTAGAAATACATAAATTTCTCCACTGAAGAATGTCACAGCATCATGGTTTTCAACAGAATTTACTGGACAGTTGTCCTTTCTAGAAGTATTTTAACTAGAAAAGGCCCATAAAGCTGTGACTTTCTGAAAAAGGTGAAAGATATGAAAAGCAATAATTAATGACATTAGCTCCTCAAACTGCATTGGTTTCCATAGAGCAATATGATTTTTGGTCTATACAAGTAACAAATCCTGTAACCGTTAAGACCACAGAAATGCCAGATACGCAGGAGGAGACTTTTTGGTTCTTCCCCCTGTTCTGTTCCACCATCTTACATCCCATTGCTTCRTATTCCTCCTATGCCTCTGGTTCCTATAGCCTACCACATATTTCACAGTGCAAGTTAAAAAAAGAAAAAAAAAACACCAACAGCAAAAAAGTATTTTTCTCAGCAAAGTAAGCAAGAATAAAACAAAATTCTGGTAGAAATGGAACACAGGTCATTGACACTGCACTCAGCTTCAGAACTCATCCCTCTGACCAGTTTTTCAGGACCACGGACAAGTGGTAATGAAACACCTACCATTTTCTTCCACTTCATCCTACGGTTCTGGTACCATGTCTTCACCTGGAGCTGAGTCAAACCCAATGACTGGGCTAAGTCCAGCCTAGGAGACAAGACAGACATTGAAATAAGTTGGCARAACACAAAAGGAGCCCAGATGTCAAGGCAGCCAACTCAGCTGCTTGTATGTAAGCACATACAATGGTAGGACTGCAGAAGAGATGGTTACTTCCTTCTCCAACCTGGTATTTTCAGTTCAGAGAGAAGTGGTAAACCACTGTGTGCATTTAGGATACAAAGATCGATGCTCTTATGGAAGAAATAAGAATATTCTGATGTTCGTTGCACTCTTCTGGGAAACAGCCTACCTCATCAGCTCTCCTTTCTTCTCTGTTACCTCCTCTGAGAAAAGGAGCAAGCCCAAAAGTTTCAGGAGTCTGTCTGCCCTGTTTGAGACGCAAGACCATGGTACTCTGCTGATGTTCCATATCTGCGTTTGAAGCAGAGAGCTACGAGCACATAACATCCCTGACAAACAGGTCTAAAGGTGAAGCAAACACATGAGAACCAAGACACCTAGCATCAGTCTGCCTTTGAAACTGTTGATCTTTGTCTCATACTTCATCTTCTCTATCTACATAATGAGGATTAGAATACTTTTTCACTTCCCAGGAAATTATATTGCATCTCAATCCATTAATTTTGAATGAATTCTGCAACTATATGCAATTCAGAAATGCTTATAAATTATTATTTGCATGTTTCGCCTAAGGGTATATGGGGCAAACAGCCCATAAAGCTGATTCATCCTTCACAAATCTCCAAACTGTGGAAATTCATCTGTAACCATTCATTATTTCTATATTAAAATCCAGGATATGAAGCAAATTCAGCCCAGAGTAACCCTTTACCCTACCCCACAGGTGACAGCACCATGCCTTTGGTGGTGTTGTAATGGAGTTGCACAATGGATGCAGCTGGAAGTTCTCGGCAAAGCTGGGCAAGCGCTGTGCCCCACCACGTCATGCAAGACCTGCAGGTGGGACAGCTCAAATGCAGAGTCACATTCCAAGGTGTTCTGAATTGTGAGAACTTTCTGGCAAATATTTCCCAGCCCTCGGATGGGGAAACACATCTGTCAAAGTCAAGTTTTTCATAATAAAACTTGTTTCAGCTGGGCTTCTAGGGCAGTCAGAAGGATTCTTATATTTACAAACACCTACACACCCCACACCAGCCCTCACTCCTCACTCCCTCRTGGATTCATGCTTTTCCCTTCTTTGCATTCACTCTGGAGCTGCAAGTTCAGTTTGTCTGCTACCTATGCCACTGCACAAAGTTTGTGAGATAGTTCCATTGAGTTGAAGATTCTACGTGCAAAGCACAATCTATCCCACGTGTCATCCCATCATGCTGCACTCCTTTGCTGCTAATAAGCTAAGTGCTTCAGTTGCCCTCCAAGCATTACAATCCTGTATCCAGGCCAAAAATTGCAGGAGTGAACGCAGATAACAACCCATTGCTTCACCAGCATGTTTCCAGCCATGAGTTCACACAGAGAAACACTGCTTAAATAACTCTTGCCTTAGCGTCCATGTCTTATCACACTTGGATTACCTGCCACCAGTTACAGTCCCTTGCCACACACATTAGCATAACCAGCATCGCCTAGGAACCCGGGGAAACAAACAGAACGAGAGGGGAAGTGGTGCTCAGACAGGAATTGCTCATTGATCTTGAAAACAAACAAAGCCAAGGAACAGTCATACCTCTAAATTAATTTAACAGTCCTGAGTGCTTCATCAGCTGTGTCATTCATGTAGTTTTGTAAAGCTGTGAGGAGGCAGCATAGGAGCATTAGAAACTCTGAACCTGTAGAAGACTGAGGAGTTTGGTCCTGCCTACAGATATGGACCTAACTCTGGCCCTTGGTGACAGACAGCATGAGCAGAAAGTGCAGATCCTCAAAAAAGTTTTAATAATCATGTTAGTGGCATCTGTGGAGCTGTAGGTCTAGTGACTTCTCATGTGCTCTCTGTGTTTGCAAACTTAGTAGGAATTGGCCAGATCTTTTTCTTGGGATTTAGATTTGCAAAGTGTGATTCAAATCCTTGAAAACAAATAATACCTCTCCTTTTTTGCTTCTTCCCTCTGGTATCAAGCAGTCCCTAAGAACTGGCCTGCCCTTTCACATACAGATCCAATACTTCTTCGCAAAGAGCAGTAACAGAGCCTTACTGTCCCAAAACAACACTAACAYACAGAGAGGTGAAGTGACATTGGGGAACAGCTGAACAGCCCTTCTGCTCTCGCTCCTTTTTATAGCATAAGAAACTTTTCTCCCACTGAATTCTAAACAGCACTTAGAGCCACCCAAAGCCAATTTCTCCCAGGCCTGGCTGTCCCTGCCTTTGAAAGGGGCAGAAGTGAGCTACAGAAGAGCACAAGACACAGCCTGACTATCCCTCATACCCATCAGTCATTGTTGGTGGTGTTTCCAAACTGCAAAAA
This sequence comes from Rhea americana, assembly GCF_003343005.1. Taxonomy (NCBI): domain Eukaryota; kingdom Metazoa; phylum Chordata; class Aves; order Rheiformes; family Rheidae; genus Rhea; species Rhea americana. The sequence continues at coordinate 729,483 of NW_028186623.1, read as the reverse complement.
GGCACCTAACACTCAAAACCAACAGTGAATATTTGAAGGGACTGCTATGGTAATGGCAGGAAACCAGAATGTTTCCTGGAGGAAGTCACGTATATCCTGCAAGGCAAAAATGACTCCAGAAGATGCAGATAGTAGAGAATCTACTCTGTGATGGACAGCTTGCATCTCTCTCCCCAGCCCACCAAACCCCTACCTGTCTGGGGTAGACAGATACTTCTGCTTCTGGAATTTCTTCTCTAAGCCCATCAGCTGGAGCTCCGTGAAGATGGTCCTACTCCGGCGTGGCTTTTTCAGTCGAGGTGTGGGCTGTTCTGCCTCTGACTCGCTGCTGACGTGGGTCTCATTGGCCGGCGTCTCTGAGCTGGCAGTCCCCGAGGAGGCCTGGGCTGGCAGCACCCGGGAGCTGGTGGCTGCTGGGACAAGGTGAGGGACCACGGAGGGCTGCCTGGTGATGACGGAGATGAGAGGATACGCCCTCAGAGAAGGGGACCCTGGCAAGCAAGGAAACAGAGATGGATAAAGGCCAGWTCAGCGGCAATATGGTTAAGCAAGAGGAGCTCTGGAGTGGGAGTGCGGAGAGGGGAATGCCTTCCCAGCTCTGCGTTCACATGTTATACGACCACAGGCAAGTAAATTCCTGTCTCTGGACCTGTCTTCTGCCCCAGACTGTGAGTGTGTTTAACCTTCYTGGGCAGGGACTCTCCCAGGGTGCATTCTCCTAGCACAGGGAAAGGAAGGACKGCTTCCACCTGCATTTCCATAGCCGCCCTTAGGAGCTGTTATAACACACACCACTGAAATCATCCATCTAATTACCACAAGAGATTAACTCAGAGTAAACAAGATGAAATCTGTCCCCATCCATGCTGCTCTGCTTCACTATGGACACCAGGACAGGGTGTCCTTGAGCGCATTCCTTAGCTTCCTTTCGTAGGCAAAAGATCATGAACTGCAAAGCACAATTCATCTTATCCTCTAGGAGATAACTCTGGCATTTTTATCMTTTGCTGTCTGTACTGACCTCAGTGACCATACAGGTAGATGAGAATGAGTAGATTAGAAGTTTATTTTTTCCACAAACTTTTAACTCTATACCTTATACCAGCCACTTGGTATCAGCCCTAAAAATATACCAGAAGTTCTGCTCCAATCCTTTCAGGTCGGGGCCAGTCTGGGATGACAATTCTGAACACATTCCCAAGCGCTAGAGGAAGATCTGTTTCACATCAGACGTTCTAAATTCACAGCTATAGACAGATTTCTRATCAGTCTTAGCCCCAGGAAATGAAATATCCTTTAAAACTCTGAAATGAAATAGGACCATGTATGGGAAATGCACACTCATTGCAAGATTGCACTATACACAATTTGGCAACCAACACACACAATCTTGGGCAAGTCGTTTTCTCGCTCTGTAYCTCAGTTTACCTCATTTGCAATAGGGAAACAATCATTACCTACTTGGCTGGTGGTAAAACGTGCATTAAAGCTTACTGTACATACATTTATATAAAGTATCTTGAGATCTTCAGACAAAYAGTGCTGTGGAAAGGAACATATTACACCAGCAGGCCAGCTTGGGAAACTCTTAAAGTGAGATCACCACTAATGAAAATAATGATCTGTAGATATCACAGTGTCTATTTTGGTGACTAATTCATCACCAGAAGAAGAAAGGTGTTGCCACTATGGCCTGCTGATGACCTATATTTCTTACCTTGTTCCCCAAAGTGAAGGGATGCGGGCTCATAAGTCAGGCCCTCGGAAAGCAGCAGTGCACAGGRYRTAYGAAAGAATCGTGCAGCTTGTTGACWCTCTCTTCCCCCCACAACTACTGGAGCTACGTGCAAAATCCAGCGACTTATAAAGCAAGCTTGGAAAACTTGCCAATACACTCGCCATCTCAGCACACTGGGTACTACTTAAGCCTTGTTTTCTCCTCCATATTTGTAACACCAAAAATCAAAACATTTCCATTAAATTGTTCCATGTAAACCACTCAGGAATTATATGAGATGAGATCAGAACCGCTCAGCCACCTCTGACTTGTGTAAAATGTATCTACATTTTTTCCTGTGTTTTTTTCCCCCAGCTGATGACTGTGCTGATCTACAGTATCAGCAAGTAACCTAGGCCAAATTCTGCCTTGATTTACAACCTCAGTGACAGCTTGAAGAGCATAAATCAGGGCAGAGAGCTGCCTTTTGCTTTACTCTCTCTCTCTAATTCTGCTCTCACCGACAGCAGCCAGTTACACAGAAAGCACTAAATGATCCTGCTTCATTAATCTATATCTACCTACCTCTCGGCAGGTACCTGCTGCAACTATGGGATGGGAGAGGCAAAGCAAACCCACTGCTGGAACAAATCTCTCCATTTCACCCAAAGTGGCTGGAAAGAGCCCACATCCTCCTTCTCTTTTTGGGGGTCACCCCCAGAGCAAGCGTTTTAAGTCACCTCCACCACAAGGGACATTCCTGCACAAAAGACTAGGTRTGTTGATGGTTTGTGTCTAGCAGCAGTCTTAAGATCTAGTCCTTCTGCGTTACTGCTCTGCTTCGTGGACGTTACTGCAGATCGGCTGCRAGAGAACAGGCTTCAGGGATCTCAGTCCCAGTCAGCTCCCAATAGGGAGAYGGAGAACTGATGCCCCTGCCCACGTGCCATTAAGGAGCGAGTTTAATCTTACCATACCCTTGCCCTGCTCTTAGGGGGTGTGGTCCAACCTTCCCACCTGCTGAACACAGCCCCTGCTCCCTGCAGGGTTTATTCTCCAAGCCCTGTCTCAGAGCCTGAAAGCCCACTCCTGTCCTTGCACATGGGTGGCTTTTGGCAYCAGTTCACTGGTTACCTGATACTTTTACCCTTGTACCCCTGCATGTTTCCAGCAGGGCTCTCCAGAAACCACAAGCTTGCTAYGAACTAATAAATCACTGGAGCTCAGAAACCCCTGCAAGACTCCGAGTGGCTGAAACCTCTGTAGAAAAGAATTTTACAAGGGACTTTCTTCAAGGGAGGTTAGCAAAGGGTATTTGATATCAGAGCAATCAAGGATATTTGCTTTCCTGCATGATGTGGTAGTAGCACGTGGGACTGCTCAGGGTGGGGAGGAAAGGGGATCCTCAGTGGTCCCAGAGTTTGAGGTCTGCCTCCGTCCGAGAGAGGAAAGTCTCTTCAGGCTACTCCTCTCATAATCAGACAGGGCCAGCAACGAGAGAACCGCTTCCCTCCTTCCAGGGCCAGCAGCCTGAATTCAGCTCTACTTGCAGAGCAAAGCAGCAGTTAAGTTATTAGAGAAGCAGATGACACTGGTCCAGATTGTCAAGTGTTGAACACCTGAATGAGGGATACTTTTTCCCAAGTGTTCAGCAGCCAGCAGCTGTGACCTGGCCAAATGCTCAGAAAAGCTCAGCAGGTGCTTATTTTTGGTGCCCACGTCAGGACTCTTACTCACTTACAGCACTTCTGTGTGAGTAGCGGTTTCCAACTGCTGAGCTGCTTTGAGCTCCAGGTGGTGAATAGATTTGCAAGGCTCTTGACACCAAACGTCTTATATTTGTTTATCACTTGTAACCATTAAGAAAAGCCTTTGTTTACGGTTTGACCTCAACAGTTGCAACAGTGCTTTTAGAAACAATCACAACTAACAAAACATCAGCTCATGTTCAACCAGCAGCACGCAGAACTTCTCAGCTTTCTGCCCTCTGCCTGATGGGGACACAGGATGAGTAGGGCAGAGTAAGGAGAGTATTTTGAGGAAGATCTGGGGTTCAAGGCAGCAGATGTTACCCGGAGAAAGCTGCGGGGGTCAGAAAGGGGGCAATGCTTTAGCAGCCAAGTCTCCCCTCAGATTTCTTTTTTCTTTTTTTTTTYTTYTTTTTTTTTAATAGCTCAACACAGCAGCCTGAAAAGCAAGCTGAAATTGAGTTGAGGACTTGAAGAGAATGAAGTACCAAATTTTTTAGAAACTCCAGGCCTGCAAAAGCATACCAAAAACAAAATAAAAAACACAAATAAGAGAATAAGGCCCTGGGAGTTGGTGCACGTGACCGTGCAAAGGTGCAGCAACTGGACTTCACCAGCTAGCCTCTAGTCTGYAAAGAAAATAGTTGAAGCACAGGATCCTGGTCTGGATCTAGTTACCCCAAAGTTCAAAGGTACTTGAAGCTCAGCCAGCCCGTTGTGTCTAGGTACACTATTAACACGACTCCCCTTAAACCAGCCGTAAAGCTCTCACCCAGCTATAGCCCTGATTCCAACCTCCACAAGATCTAAGGTTAGAGCTAAACCTCACATCCCCCAGAGTTCAAAGGTATTGCTACACTGACATGGTATTGTGTGAATGGAACAATTTTTTAATCTCCAACAAATTAAATGCTGGCCCTGATTTTATCTCTTCAAATATTCTTAATTACCCTGTTCTGAAATTTAAGGTAATCCCAAGCTAGCTCTGCTGTCACATACTTGGGAAGTATTTATACTAGAATCTATTTCATACCATGCACGAGTGAGGAAGCAATGTTAAAGCAACAGAAGTTTTCMTGTTGTTACTTTTTTAAGTATTAAAAACAACCCTCCATTTCAAGCAGTGGAAAAGCTCCTAGTTCTGTCCAGCTCTACCAGCAACTAAACGGCCAGATGTTAGCCTTAAACTACCCAAGACCTAAAAATTAAAAAAAAAAAAAAAACATACTGAATCTGCAGAGTATTTTCTAAGGACCTGAAAACATCTTGTTTTGCTATTTAAACCAGGCCCTGTTGGCAGTCTCTATACACCGAATAACAGACCTGCCCTTAGCGCTCAAGGCACTGACCACGTCGCCTTGAAATAAACTGCCTTGCTCAAGACACGCAGGTCTAGAAGAACCTTGCGCTCCTGCTTCCCAGACATAAAGTATTCCTAAATGTAAAATATTTGTCCATAAATGTAACATAATCTATATATTCAGAGAGMTTGTTTTCTCATTTGTTTCATTTTTCAGCACTGGCACCACAAAGACAGATGGAGATTTTCTCCCATTTTCTCCTGGAGGTTTCAGCCAGGAATGTGAATTCTTCTTAGCCAAAGCAAGTCCACGTCCCGGGCACAGATCTGCAGCGTGTCAGCCTTTTACACCCACTTTCTACAGGTGCAAACAGAARGGGCAAAGACTCAGGCATCCCCGCACCGGCTCCAGATCCACGGGCAGGGATGCAGAACACTTGATTTTCATCAGACCAGTCTGAAGTTGGCTCCGCTCAGCTGCTGGGAGGTTTTGATTAAACTTCTTATGACCATTGGGTATGACGCAATAGGTGCACCATCGCTGTACCGGATCGCGTTGCAAAAGTTTTAATTAAAAGTAAACACTTCAAACAAATCTTTTGTCCTTTTTCTCCCCCTTCCTTTTTGGCTTATTCTCAACCCCGGCAGACACAGACTAGATGGAAGAGAAAAGGGAAAGCACTAATTAATTGCACTGTTTGACTGCCGGCAATGGCAGAAGAGTTTTCCTCCTAGGCAAATTCAGCTAATTCTGTTTTGGAAAGAAAGAAAAAGGAAGGAAAGATTTATGGATGAGCTCCTCTTGGCAGGTCAACCCTGCTCGGAGGCAGAATGAAATCTCACTCAGAATGGGCTGTAGTGAAAGGTAAATAAAAGAAGAAAATGAACTTACGACTCAGGAAGGTCTATAAATCTGCCGTGTCCGGAGTGTCAAAACAAAAAACAACCAAGAAGGAGTAGAGTTCATTTATGAAAGAGCTTCATTTTCTGCTGAAGGAGCAGGCAGCCTACTGAAAGGAAGGAGCAAGCCCCAAAGCAAAGCAATGTTCAGAATAAGTTGGACCACAAACCATTTGCTTAGGGGGGAGGGCATTAAATCTCCTTTTCCCTGMAGACATCCCCAAAAGCTGAAGCTTGTCAGCCATGCCATTCCCACTGACCTCGGCTGGACTTTACCACCAGTTCTGGTGGGAGCAGAGGCAAGTCAGAGCAGAGCATGCATTCAGTACAGTCCAGGTTTTGGTGTCAATTGGCACAGCCCAGCAGCCAACCAGTAAAAGACAGCAGCCAAATAAATACCTGCTGGGTCTGCCTGGATGCAGGATGCCTCTCAGCACGGGCTCCTTTGCCCCGCGATTGCCTGGAAACGGGCTACGACCACATCCCGACTTCGCTCAGCTCAGCTTCCTCCACCAATGTGCACGCCAGGGGTGCAGCATCGCTCTCATCCCCCAGAAACCAGCTCAGAGCAGCAAAGCGGTTCTTGCTCCCAGGTTAGGCTCCTGCCAGCTATTTTTGCACAGGATCAGGTGTCCCCAGGCTCCCCTGCCTTGTYTTCCTGGAGGCACATTTTAGCTTGCCTGGCAGGGCTTGTTGCAGGCTACGTCGCGCGCTGTGGAGCCACGCTGGTGGCTTTCTCCCTGCCGGAGCGTACCTGCCCCAAAAGCAATCAAGCAAGGCAAGGTGGGCCCCACCATACCAAAACACCCCACTTAGCTGGAATTGGATTATACTTCCCAGTAACACGCAGAAAACTTAAGCCACTGCATAAGTAAGCAAACACTCATCTGCAACGCTTTCCTTGGGCTCTGCTTTATGATGATTATCTAGCGGAACGCAGAACGCATCGGGTTCCTCCYGAGATCAACGCTGAGCTCCACCAAGCTCCATCCCAGGCCTGAGAARGATTTAAAGACAAAAGAGAAGTGGAAAGATAAGAGCAGCAACGGGCTGCACAGATTCACTTCCCCTCAGAAATAAGTGCTTAGGARAGGGCTGATGGGAAACCATCGTATCTCCCAGCTTCCTTGCAAATGCACCAACATCCAATCTTTTCCTCAGAGTTCTCCCCACTGGATGCAGCCATTAACACCGGCATCCCAGGAAATGCTCCGGGTGACGCCTGGGCTATGCAGCGTGCTGCTGTGCACAGATCCCTCAGCTATCTCCAGAATGGGAAGCAGCACAGCCACGCCAGGCTACGATTGCACCTGAGCTAATTATGGCCTAGAGAGAGGTAGGTTAATTAGGCTGCAAACACTTTGTTGACAGCTTGGCAGTTTCCAAGACATAAGTTGGCGTATTAGCATGGTGTGGCCCTTGCATCATATTGACACAGATGGTCACTCAGAGCTAGCTGTCCCTTTTTTACCCTGYCCTTATGGGCTGGAAGTCAAGGCATAGCCCCAAAGTCCTCCTGAAGTTGCTCCCTGCAATTCCAGGAGCCACCCTAAGTCACCCTACAAGCCAACTGAGTCTCAAGCCTGCAAATGCTACCTAAATACAGACATAAATGTGGCCAGCATCCCTGTCAAACAAAGCATGGACAGTGAAGTGCTGAGAGATAACTCCTCAATAATCTTTTCCAACAACCAGTTAAGACTGATTCTCTTCTCAGTCTTTCTAGCCTTACTGTAAGACAACTGCAGGGTGGACAGGTATTAAAACCACTGTCACAGGAGGGTGGAGCCTTCTCCTTATTTCGCTGTGACTGCTGTAGGGATGAATTTTATTTCCAGCACATCATATCTCCAGGTATTCTAAACTATCATCTTTGCACACATTTCTCCACTAAGGACAAACTCACTCATAAAATAACTATTTTAAAGGTTCCCTTTACATTTTCTTTCCCTGCATTTATGACAAACTCATATTGTGAAAGGAGGCATTTGGGCCAAAGCAACGCAGACCTGAAGGTTTTGAATAATGGCAGTGGGCAGCGATTCCAACAAACCAGAGGCAAAACTTGATGCTCCAGTTTTTCTGAAAGTAGGTCACCATCATCCATCAGTCTAAACTGGGAAATTACAGTGACTGAAGCCACAAGACAGCTTCTCACTTAGTATAAGTCAGAGGAGATCCATGGAATATATGGAAGTTGTTGGGCCTATGCAAGTTTACACCCTGCTAAGAATCTGTCCCAGAGTCTGCAGAAATAAAAGACACCTTGTTGCAGTTGTTTGAGCTCTGTGGTTTCTGCTAGGGACAATAAAATGCCCACGTTACAGTTGCAGAGAGGAAACGGGTGTTTATGCTTTTACTTCACAGGCTTAAGTTAAATAATGTGCGGGTTTTTTTAAATAAAGAATAAAGAAAGATACTAGAGTGTCTCCAAACACWGCCAACACTACAACTGCCAACGGCATTGCTGCTCCTATTGGGAATTAAAGATGCAAACTGAGCTTGGGCTGTGCAGACATACAGGTAAGGCCCACAGAGAGCTATTCACTGGGTGCAGTTAGCTGCTCATGGCAGCCACTGCTGCAACAGTCTTTGCTGGCACAAGGTGAGCCTGGATGACCGTAGAGAAGCCCAGATGCCRAGTCCAGCCTGCTCCCCAACTGGGCACAGCCATTACCTGAATGCTGCACATGGGCTGGGAGGTGTACACMGCACGTTGGGAGGTGGAAGCAAGGATCCAGGGGACACAGCCGTTGCTCCATCCCCTCCATTACAGTAGATCCATGAATACCACTTTTTGAATATTGAAATAGCCAGAAACTCTGAATCTGAGCCTGCAGACCTAAGCTTTAAAAGGGTCGTATTACAACTCCACAATCAGATCTTTCTACAGCTATTACATATTATACAGGAATTCTGGAACCGAGTACACTTGATACTGTTCTTGATTTGTTACTACTCTTGTGCAGCATCTCAGCACAGTCACTTAACAGAGAGCACTGCTGCGCAAGAGAAGCCTCTTTTGTTGGTGGTGTGTTTTTTTCCTGCTAGGTCTCTCTTTCTTCCGTTACGTGTGGAAACCAGTTGTAGCTAAACAGGAGCCAAAGTCTGTGCATATGTGCAGAGGTGAAGGGCACTTTCTGGGACATTTTAAAAGCTTCCAAAAATAGTCCTAAGATTCAGTTCAAGTGCACAGAGCCAAAATTTCCATGGGAATCATTAGTGTCATGGAGACCACAGGAAAACACAGGGCAGTTAGCCCTGAAATCTAAGTGCAGGGCTGCAGCACTAAGAAACACTCCAGGACAGCATTCAGAGAGCCTCCTTGGGGCAAAGCCCAACTGCTCCTCATCAGAGGTTGTAAGTACTGCTCACACCATATTCTATTTCCATCTCAATTCAATAAACTCTATTAGCCTGACAAGGACTATAAGCCCTGCCAAAATTAAATGCAACCCAGCCACATAGCCGAAAGTCTGCTTGATAACAAAYGGTTTCTCTCCCGTGGGGAGGAATTCAGACCCAGCTGAGATCAGTGGCAAAATTCCCATCAAGTTCAGCGGTGCCAGGATTTCACCTGCACGTGTCCACAGGAGGAAAACAGACAGGAAACGAAAATTAGTGCCGCTTGACTAAAATGATCCTGTCCAGAGCTTTCTGACTAAAGGCTAATTCTTCATAATTCTATGCTTTCTTCGATGACTGAAGTTTAAGTGTAAGGAAGTGGTATCTTACTAAAATGGTAACTTTTGACAACAGGGATGAGAGGAGCTGGACACAAAGCTGAGTTGACATTCTCCATGTTCTGGGGCACTTTGGTCTCCGGTTCAGCCTAATTTAAAAGCCACAAGTGAAACGTGGCTTTTTTGTTTCAAGCCTGTCGCCATTAGCTATTTATCGGCATAATGTTCCAGTATAACTTTTGCATAATAACAGTAATTAACAGCAATTAATAAGTTTGAATGCATCTGAGGCACACAACGCATGCCAGAGGCCTTCACAAAAACTAACCAGAAAGATAATTAATACTTACTTAATAATGACATTTGATATTTATATTGTGCTTTTTACATCTTCAAGGCACCGCGCACTCAGGAGTTGGCCTAGAATAAAACGATGAGCCCGAGAACCTCCCTGAACGAGAGCGTGTCTCGCTTCCTGCCGCCAAGGGCGGCTGGGTCACACCCAGCCTTGACAGAACGGGGTGAAGGGGGTTACCTTGAACACAACCAGAAATCCACCCACGGTGCCAAGGTCTCCAGAGATGCCAGATGCCTGAAGGAGGCCACCAGGGTTCTCCTGGCAGGGATGGTGATAATCACTGTAACAACATGGTTTCATTACCGCGCCGCACTGGCGCAGAAAGGGATAGCAACAAACGATGAACCAGGCGTCCAAGGACTCAGCTCTGGCTATCCTGAGGCAAGTCACTCCGTCGTGGTTTTCTGGTAACACGGGACAATAACGCTTAGCTGGCGAGTGTTTTCTTAAGTGTAGGAAGGATGGAAGAAAGCACCACCTGTGTGCTACAGGGCGTTCTCCTCGAACACAGCAGCCTCTCTTCCAGGCTGCCTGTCAAACAGGAGAGCGTGCCAGGACCTTGTCAGATCCTCATCTATGAATAAAATTTTATATATAAGAGGATTATGTTTTTCTGAAGAAGCATTTAAGGAATCCATTTGGCCGACGCTCACAGAATCCTTTGTAGGAAATGCAGCAGCACTCTGGCTTAATTTGTGGAGGATGAATCAGAAAAACATTTGCCACTTTTCTACTTTAAGTTACTTGGCCTCACATAGTTTCAGAAGAAAGCCTTCCTTTACTCAAATCCGTACTCTTCAAGCAAACTGAGCACAGTTCAGAAAGGAATTACTCTTTGTTAAAGGCTACAAGAAAGTACTCTTTCTGCGATCCTTCATCTTTAGCAGATGATCCCTTTAAACCCAGTGGGAAAGGGGGTGCTCTGAATCGAAGCAGGATCAGGCCTAATAGGTCCTCTTAAAACGTATGGGCCTGAAGCCATGACAACTGGAAAAGCTCCAAATGGAGGGCGGGTTTGGATACGAACTTCCTTTCCAGGCCCTTACTGCTGGGACTCCAAGGGAGTTTTAAGACCAGGCCACATTAGTCCCAGAGAAATAAACACGAGTATGTCTCTACAAACCCCTGCACTCCAACGACGCAGGAAAGTTACTGGGATACAAGCCACCAGTTCATTTACCATATCTGTACCGAGGGACATTTTGGCTCCATTAAACCAACTTCAATTTGAAGACCTTCCTTTTGAACTAAGTCATGTAAATACTTCAGCCAAGTGTTTCCTCCATTACCAAGAATACAGCTCAGCTCTAGAGCTCATCACTTGTTGGACACAGATTTAGTAAGCAAAGTGGCCAAAAGATTACAGAATCAAATAGCTAGATAGAAGTAGACTTACAGGCAGTCTGGTCTTGTCTGCTGAGTGTGGAGGAGAACCACTGCACCAAGGCAGCAACTCTTAGGGTGTCCAAGTTTAAACTGCAACAGCYTTCTGTCTTTACAGATGACAATCAGATGAGTAGACATCCCAGGACATTGGGGAGAAGTGTAAGTGGCCAAATTTAATCTCCTGTTCTACCGCAGCCTTTCCAGATGGTGTCACTGGTCAAGGAGCAACACTTGGAATTAGATCTAGAAACGTATTATCAGAGCTGAGAGTGTGCAGATCAATGGAAGGATAAGTCATGATCTGTTGTTTATACTGTTCCCTGAGYATCTCTTACTGGCTGCCATCCAAGATATAGTCTATATAGTCTTTGTCTGACATATTATGGGCATTCTTATATTCTTACACATTTGATAAATAAAACTGCCTTCTCTAAGGATTTAACAGGTTTTGTCTAGGTTCAAATAAATAATACCACGCATGCATAAATCAATCAGTCCTTTACTTCCTGCTCTGTTAATTATTATCACAACATCCAAAAGCAAACACTAGCTTTGGACAGCTGAGTAGCAGCACACACAAAAGCACACTTCAGGTTTCACAAGCCCAACCTTTTATGAGCCCCAGCAAAAAGCTTGCCATAAATATCACTACCTCTTCCTGCTCTGAGCGTATGAAACACATCGGTGAGTGAAATATGGGAAGTAAGAGAGTTCAATTGTTTCTAAACACCAGGCTGCTTCAATTGGCCCAATGGACCTCGCGGAAAATGCTTCTCTCTCCTTGGGAGATAGCAGTTCTGCGTTTAAAACTGCAGACACCCTCTCTTGTCCTCCGCATTGAAGTGAAAGGTGGACTTCAGCAAGAACTACTGCCAACCCCGAAAGAGACCTGTCATGCCTTGGCAAAACCTTTGCCTCTCAAAATCAYGGCTTGCCATCTCAAGGGTTGCTCTATTAATAACCTGGCCCCCATCAGGACACATTTAGCAGAGAGATCTCTCCGAGCTGCATATACGATTCTTTGATCTTGTATCTGCCCCAACAGAGAGAGAACTCATCTCTGTTTCCTCTATGGACAAGAATAGACTCGGTGGACGATTTGGCTGAACAGCTGCACAAACAATGCGACTTAGAAGGATGCAAATGACACACGAGCAAGTTTTGTCCTACCTGCCCATCCTTTGTGTTTGCCAGTTAGGTCAGAGACAAACCTCTTGTGGCTGGRGTAGAAAGCAGAAACACACAGGAGAAATAAAACCAAGTCTAATGCTCATCACAATCAGCCTGAAACACCATTGCCACAATCAGGAGCCCCTTGGAATAAGGATTTCATCATACAGCTTCTTCACTGCAGTCATGACTATCCAGTATGGACAAGGGGAGGCAGGATGCTCACACTGGTTACATCTCTATCTCCAGAATGATATTCCAGTCATTTCGACATCTGTGCTTAATTAGCCTGCCCTGTGGCCCAGGAGGACAAGGAAAGCTGCATTCACTACTACAGACACCACGGAAAGAGCATGTCAGACCACAGTATTAYCCATGTATTTTCACCCGAGAGCAGTCAGTGGATGAAAGCACAGAGAGAGTAGAGAAGGCAGCAATAGGTTTGACCTGTGGCAGGGAAATGGKGGGTTAAACAACATGCAGAATAGCTAATTATTTGGTGGAGGACACTGTGCCCAGAAAGGATATGAAATCTCTGCTACTGGCAGCAGCAATGAGATGTGCCATGCCAAGTAGTGGACATACAGCCTACACGAACTGCTGAAGGTGGCCTTGCCTACTCAGAGGACAGCTCCAAACAGCAGCCCTGTCCGCCCCATGCTGAGATATACCGTCTGCGCCAGGCATACGGGCTGTACAGGTGGGAASAGACACCAGCGTCAGAGCCAACCTGATCTACAGTAGCTGAGCTCTGGCCCATTCATTTCACGACTTTTTTTTTTTTCCCAGCCGAAGCCCAGAACAGATTTAGTTCCTATTGCAGTTCATCTAACCTCAAAAGAGCTGACAGAAAAGCATCTCAAGGACGGGCAGTCTCCAAATGGATGCACCCAGAATAAGTAGTTCGATCCAAAAAACATCAGTCTTGAAGTTGCAAAGCACTTTGGAGGCATACAACCWTTCATGCATCAGAACAGCGATAACAACCTCTCCTTCCAGCCAGCAGGCTGCTCCACCAACCTCTGTTAGAAGGAAAAGCCAGAAATTCCAGTTGAGGAGCTCCAGAAAGTCCAGGTCTTCAGAGAATACAAACCCTCATTCATGGGAGATGTCAACACGCTGTTTTTTTCCCCATTCTGATAGGAAGTCAGCCAAGACGATGCTGTTTTTGCATCTCCAGACAGATATACATTAGACAGGGTGGAGACTGGCTCTAATTAATCACAAGGGTATGAATTAGGTTTTTACAGCGCTTAAAGCTTGCTAGCCTTAATCGCAAATTAAATGTCATCATGGATGGAAACCTTGCATAGACACTCATTTCTGGCACATCCAACCCCAAACTACAAACAAGCCCCTAGTAACGCTGTGTCTGATCAGGGCTCCAGATGGAAGACCCTCCCTCACCTTGAGGTTCAGAGTGGTTTGATTCAAAGCTTGAGTTATCGCCCCTCTTGGCTTTTTATCAGCACAGCCATCTATCTCCGGTTTTCCTAGGGCATCTGTCACTGAGGAATGCAGGGCTGCCGTGCTCCTCAGGTGCATCTGCGACTCCCTAACCACATTAAAATACCAGTGATAAAAGCCAATTTGCAGAGAGCCGTATGGTCTCTTCCTCCCTCCTCAAGCATGTGGGTGTATAATCCCCACTGATACAAGAATCAATTCCAGGCTAACGCGAATCTTGTCTCCTTCCCACAGACTTCATTGACTCTCACCTGCCCTGCAATGGACCAAAAGGACTCAGTTTTGTTTGTGTAGAGGTAGATTTTGGAGAAGYGGACATCTGACACAGTATTGCAACCCTGCCACAACCTTCACGTGCAGTTTAAACCAAATCCCCACATCTCAATGGACTTCCGTTTCTCCAACACGCAAAACGAGAATGATAGCATCTACCACAGGAGGTTGCTGTATGGTCTGGAAAGTGCTCCAGCGGAAGCTACAAGGGGAGGCAGAGGTGTTATTATCTTGTGGCTTGTTAAACCCATTTTCCATTAATAGATTGCATGAGCACTGCATTGAGAACTCTCTTTTGTTTCTTACAATAATTAAATTCCTTAATGTGCCATTAATATATGTGTTAAGAGTGAAGCAATGTGCATATCCTGTTATTGCACAACTGACTGTTTCCACAGGAACACCTCCAATAACAGGCATATATGCAGTGTGTGGTTATTCAAACCAAAATAACATTTTCAGCTTTTTTTTTTTTTTTTTTTTTTTTAATCCAGATATTCTGCCAAAGATCAGCCATGGCTGCCAATTTTTCCATGGTGATGATCTAAAGAAATAAATATTTTTCATGTTTCTCAAGTATCATCATTGCCAGACCCCTCTATCTGGCACTGCTGAGATGAAACTCATCTTAGATCTTGTATTTCCATGCGTTCCCTGCAGACAGCACAAGGGACTCGCTTCACATTGCCAAGGTTTTCACTGAGCTTTGATACGGGGGCTATATAACAGCTATAATTTTACTAGCTAATCTGGCCAGAGAATGTAGACAGTTCTTGGGGTTTACTGCTATATCATAAAACATAACCAATGCTATTGAGCCAGCACAATGAATTATTTTGGTTTTCCCAGCAATGGCACAATAGTTACAAGGAGTCTTCTAATTTTAGAGCTAAATGAGCTTTTCCTATGTATTTGGTGAACCATCTAGGAAAAATGTTCAATTATAACATAAAAAAAAAAATGCTTGCCTTTTGTCCTCTCTTGAAATATCAAGCTGCCATGCCTACAGTTCTCTCAGCTTTCATCCTGGAGGATCTGTTGGAAACCCAGATCCAAGGCATTTTGGTTTATGCACAGCTTTAGAAACACTTGCTTGGATACTAAAAGTAATTTCACGGATCTCCAAATACAGTCTCTCCTATCAGGAATCCTTTTAAGTCTGTTTCATCCTTTCTTTAAAATCACCCTATGAAGCAAAAACCTTTAAGTTAAATGGCTACAATGCTAAACAGACACAGACACAGATCTAGGTGCTTTCTCAACTGCATCTGGCCTATGTATTCAGACCAYGGCAAACAGTCCCCCACCACCACCTTCACGCGCACACACGAGAATGATCATCGGGCTGGGCCTTTTGCCATAGGCTCCTTAAAGTTTATGAGGCTCCACTCCAAAAGCAAGTTTCAATTCAAGATTATCATCACACTCAGTTATGGTGATGCACACATTCACGCTGACACACTTCTCTGAAATTAAGGAGGACTTTTTTTGTTCAAACAAATGGAAAAAAAAAGTAGTAACGAAAATGAAAGCAAAATCAGAAACTTTTAACCTGGTATAAGACTTGGCTCAAAATGACTAAAGATCTCAAATTATTTTGGTGTTAGCCTTTTATTCAAATGGGGTTAATAAAACAAGCAAAAAAAAAAGATTGAGTTGAAGAGATTTGAATAGCTTGACTTGCCTCAATTCATGACATTTCAAATGGACAACACATTCCTACTCCTTCCCAACTTGGAGGACACAAAACAGGAGTCTCTAATGAAAAAGCAAAATCCTATATTAAAATAAAAATCCGTGCAAGTCGTCTTTGTGTGCATTATAGCGAGGCAAAGAAGGCATCATTTTCCTTTCTTTTTCTTCTCTACAGGTCACTTTTCATTAAATCGTTGAGAAGAAAACACACTCCCACCAAAATGTTAACATCTCATTTCCAGCACTACTTTGGTAAGAAGACCAAATAAAAATAAATGGCTTCTACAATAATAAGACATATCATCCATCGTCAGCACGTAAAACGCAGTCATTAATCATAGAAGCAACCTACTTATTACGGGTATTCAAGTACTGGCAATACAAATGCTTATAAAACAGGGGCTCCTTTCATAATTCCCTGCCCTTGTCTCTCAATAGCTCGGAGGATTAACCCTTTTACAACGAGGGTTGGGCAAACTGGTTTTGCCTAATTCCAAACCAACTCAACGTCATGGGTTCGAAAGTTCGACCTGAACTCAAACACGAGCAGATTCAGCTTGAGCCGAGAGGAGAGAGCAAGAAAGAGCTCACAGAGGGGGAAAACGAGGGGAGACTGTGAAAGAGAGTATTAGAAAATACAGCAGGACAGAAACAGAACAAAGACATAAAAAAAGTATAAAACTTATAAAGGGTCAAAGGATGGGTGAAATCTGCTAAGGAGTAAGTTGAACCCTCTACACAGCAATAAAAACAGGYTGCACTTTGCTGTGCACTACATATCCTAACATGATTTGTGTGGAAACCTCTTCCTTCCTGCAGACTACCTTGGGGAGAGTTGGGGGGGGAAGGGAGAAAACACACACACACACACCAAAAAAACTACCACCCAACCCAAAACGGACTTTTTTTTAAATCACCCTTGTGCAAAGCAATTCCATGTATGCAATGTCAATGTTGCAAYCCCCGCCGACAATACAGCTTTGCACCTCCCTTGCATTTCCTAGCGAAGGACTTYACAACACTTCCAAGCGTGCAGCGAGCCACTGGGCTCACGCAGCTGATGGGCAAAGCGAGGCRCAGGGCGAGCACGTACCCGGCTGCGCATCACTACATGAGTCAGGGGCGCAGATGAGTAAAGATCGCCGACGCATCAGGCCTCCCCGGCGAGGCTCTCGGACGTCCCCCGGGCTTCGCCGAGTCGCCAGCTCCAGCGGGACGTTCCCAGCCGCCAGCTAAACGGACGCTCGGCGGGAGACGGTCACGGATTTGCAGCCTGATGCAATTCCTTCCCTTCGCTGCACACCCAGAATTACGGTCGTCGGGGAGTAAATCACGTGTGGGGAAAGGGGGATGAGAGGTGCTGAGAAAAAAACAGCTTTTGTACATCATCTGCAGCATGCAAAGTGTTAAATTAGAGTTTAATATCTTTATGATAAGCCTCATTATTTTTGCATTGTTGTAAAAAGCGAAGCATTCAAATGAAGAAAATCCTTGTGGAGAGAAACTAGATTAGGCAGGTACTTAAATTATTTCACATATGTAAAGCAGTCCAAGAGCAAGAAGTTTTCAAACACTTATATTAAGCCGGTCATCAACAAGGCAAATATCTCTAATTTTTGCATCAAGTASTGGGTCGCATCCTGCGGCTGGCTTTGGGGAACCACCCGTTTTGGGAGGACAAACCAAGAGCAGCCGCTGCATTTTAAAGCCACACTAAAGCTACGCACGGGGTATCGGCAACGAACGCTTGGTTTCTTCAGGCTGCATTTTTCAGTAAGTTAAGAAAGCAGCAATAACCCAACAGCAGCAAGTCTGCGACCGTCCTCGTACGTACGGTCGGTGAACACCTCGCCCGCACGCCTGSTTCCAGAGCAACCGGGCTACGCGCCCGCGAACCGTCGGCGAGAAGCGCAGCTCACTGCCGGGGCGCTCAGCGGCTCAGCACCAGCCCCGCTTCCCCAGAAACATCGGGGGAATATTCCCCAAGCTCCTTCCCTTAAAAAAAAAAAAAAAGCTTTTTCCTTCAGCCCCCACCGCCCGACGGCATTTCCCAGCCACGGGGAAGCACCGCTCTGTCCTGGGGGCACCCGCACGCAGGCGGAGCGATGCGATGCRTTAGCGTTATTTTTTTTGGTTTTGGAAAGATAATATCGAGGTTAAGATCACCGGTGAGTTAATATGAGTCACGAACGGATCACGCCTAGGATGTGCTAAGCAATCAATATCTGTGGGGAGACAGCAGCAAGGCTCGGTTTTAAGTAGCTGTCAGCCCATTTTAACGTGCTTTTCACAAGTTGTGACGTGCCTAATCACGACGATATTAAGAAGGGAGAAATCAGGCAGGGACCACAGAAATCAGTGAGAGCCACGAGGAGAAGCAGCCTTTTTCTCAAATTAAAGACACGGCTATTTGACTAGAGCTACGAGGTTTCCTACRTTGCTTTAATAGTAAAAGGAGGTTTTTTGGTTTGGGGGTATTTTTAAGAGATGGGGAAGAAAACTGGCAGTATTTTTCTGTGTAAATGATGTGGTACAAAATTCCGGTATTGGTGTTTATGGCGGTTTTATCCTTTTTTCCTGATTATCGCTGCTGGGTGGGTATCACCTCTTTCCTTCCCTGAAAGATCGAGGTTTCCCTCTCGCCGTCAGCGAGCAGTTCTGAAACGCTCGCGGAAGCTGTTGGGGGGAAAAGCTCGGGAAACGGAAAAGAACAAAAAAAGTGAAATAACCACGAAACCCCACTGCGACGGCCCGAAAGGAAAGGAAGCGAGCGGGCGCTCGCGGCACCCCAGCCCTGCGCGCCGCGGAGCCCGAGCAGCGTCGGCGTCTCAGCTGAAACRCCGATCAGGCCCCGTCTTTCATCCTCGGCGCAGCTGCTTGCCGAGACAGAGAACAAGACCAACGTCAAGCCCGGCAGAGCTCCTTTTAGCCCCTGGCGCTGGCCGCACAGCCTACCCGGGGGACAAATTTAGTTCGGAGACACAGGAGCGACCCCGGTTCACGGCTCTTCCCTCTCGGACGCGCGGTTCGCGACGTCCGAAGCTCCCGGCAGCGCCRCGGGGACGGCTGCCGAAAGCCCCGGGGAAACCCAGCCCCGGCCCCCTCGCCGGCCCTCCACGCTGCGGGAGATGCCTGGGCGAGGGCARCTCCTGAGGACGGAGCAAGGAAGGACCGGTCTCGAATTTACAAAAACCCCCTCCTCCTAAAGCAGGCTCGAGAATCACAATTTAAAGATTAAATCCCCTGGACTTCCTGAGAACAGCACCGTATGTYGTTAAACTTGAAAAGTATTTCTAAAGCCATCTTTTTATCACACACGTTATTACCCTTTTTAAAGATACACATTTTTCATGCTGTACTGGGTTCAGCTGAGACAGATAAATCTCCATAATTGTTACAACTTTGGGACCAGATGATGCAAATATTCTGGCAGTTTCTYACCTGATACTCACACAAGTAAGCTCTCCTTAAATCCAGGCAATTAGGTTATTTTATCAAAAATAAAAAYAAAGCCCACAAGGTTTGCACCGCTGGGACCTCTACAATCTCTTCTCGGTTATCTTTGCTGTCTCTTCTCTTCTCATGCAACTGCCAGCCAGCTGGTCTTTGATGGACAGAAATATATCTATAATATCAATTGCCATGACAGCTCTTAGCAATAGACAGGTGCTGCAGTGTTTGGGCACCAATCTGAAAGGTCTCTATCTATCTGCAGCAAGAAAAAAGGGTTTCATTAAAGCTGTACAAATAAAAAAAAAAATCTATCACTCTGGGGTTTCATGAATGTTTTTGTTTCAAGATAACTTAAGTGCTAAACTACTTTATAATAACGTGCTTTTAAGTGTTTACAATTCAGGCATAATTGAATTGACTCATTTCGGCCCCGATCCAACCGCGATTTAATTGACTTCAGCGGGAGGCAAATACGGCTTCCAGTCATTTCAACTCAAATAATCCACCAATTGTTCCTCTCCCAGTTTAACCCCCTTCCCCTCACTTACGATTGCTCCACAGTTTATCACAACAGGGGAAAACCAACCCGTCGAACTTTTGGCACGGTCTGTCACCGCTCGGTTGAGGACTTTGCTGCTATGGAGCCACCTAAAGCAAAGCCGCTCAACCATCGGCTCCTCCGCTATTCACCGAACGGCTGAGGGAGTTTCGAACAAAACTGAAGGGTGAAGCCAAAAATACCAACAGATTCACGCAAAGGCTTCGCGGCTAAAAAGAACTAAAGCACTTGCCTCGGGCATTTCCCCATTATATTGTATCACTTATTTCATTACTAACTTCCTAATTCAGTGGTGTTTACATTTTTCTCTGTGAGCAATATAAATAAAAGCAAGCCTGAGCACTAAAATGTGTTTTTGTATTACCTATACTGCATCTAACTAGGTACTTATCGTGAGAAAATATCACCACCGTTGATTTTGTCCCAAAGTTGACAGATCAACATCCTAGAAGACGCTATTTAAGTAACCACAAACATGTCACACATTTCCCTGTCCTGTAAAAGAGATGGCGATGCCTTTACTAAGGCATCATGTGGGCTTACACAATTGCATTTTGGTTTTTAATGTATATATGCAGGCAGCTGCATACTAGATGCGATGATGTGCCCCTGCACGCGTGAAGCAGCAGCGTCCCGTTCTTGCTTCTACATTAACTCTGAGGATACCTTTTAAAATTCACTTCAGACAAAATCCAACTTCCATAGGTGAAGTTCTAGGGGGAAAAAAAGAAAGCCCACAGTGGATTTGCATCAGCAGGAAAACCGGCCATTAATTATCCTGTAATTTGTAACTGGATTGTTAGTACTAAATGTCTTATTAATATATAGGTCTCTAAAATGAAATAATTTTCCAAAGCCAAATAGTGAGCCAAAYACTACCAGATGACTTGCACCGAAAACTCTCCTACTTTGAAGCAAATCCGTACAGCGAGTAGCCAGCTGATCCGCGTCGCGGGGCAAATACAAGCGCTTCCAGTTCCAGTCCCTCCTCGCACCAGCCAGCCAACGACCTGAACGAGAACCACGGGGAGTTTAGGAGTTTACAAGATAAGACCTGAACGCACACATCCGAGCAAATTTGAAGGTCACGGAAAGGTTGTTTCTCCAAATCTCACAGATAAAAATGACATGTATATTTGCAAACGTTCTGTCATCACATTTTTAAAGCCCGACCCCCATCACGCTCCCACTTCCATTAATTCTTATCCCACAACTGAGAGGAAAAAAAACCAAAACAAACAACAACAACAACAACAAAAACCACTCTAGCGTCCTCCTGGCACGGGTCCTACCAGCTGCTCCCGCACRGCAGCGCCCGCTCCCACGGGGGACGGGACGGGCTGAGACGACACGCGAGGGGCAGCAAATATTCAACCTCCCTTTGCAACAGGGGGATGCGTTCGCTGGAGAGATTCAAGCTCCAGCGCTGGAGGCCACGAGAGGGAGGAAGGAGGGGGGGATATTTTGGGAAAGGCTACTCTTCAGCCTGCCCTTTAGGTACTTTAAGGGGTTCAGGGCCAAGCAGCACAAACACCTGCCGGGAATATTCGCGTTCGGTAACTCGGTGTTCGTCGGGGCTGCGCTCTGGCCAAGAGAAGTGAGGGAAAAGTGCCAAGAATCAGTCAAAACGTAAAAGCTAAATGAGAGGAAAATGGAAAATATTAAGCATTTGCTGTGTAAGCCAGATCCTAACACCAAATTTATATGTGTATTTTYTTAAAAGATGTCATTAAAACGTAGCTTGAGGAATTTTGCACCACTCAACAAGGAGTGRAAGCTTCTCAGCTGAACTCTTCCAGAGCCCTAGAAACAACAGACATCCCGGGGTGAGAAATCCATCTCCATCGCGTCCCCGGACGGTCGTACCTGCATGACCTCACCATTTCCCGCAGCTAAGCCCGCTCGGAAACTCCCGCTCCTCTCACGGCGGGAGCGAGCAGACGCGCCGTGGCACCAGCGAGACGCCAGGCACCGTCTCGCCCGCGTGGTCTCGCCCACCGGCGCGGTGCAAGGGCGGCTGCGCTCGCTGCGGAGCCAACGGGCACGCGGGACACCAGCGCTCCCCTCCCATGAGCTTGTTCTTGGGACCAGAGCTGTTTACAGACCGAGCCCTGACCTACACAGAGGTCTCAAACCAGACCCTAAAATGTTTTCAATCCCTTTTATTGATGAAATATTATCATYCTTAACAGACAAAATATTTGGGGGRGTTGTGCTGTTGTTTTGGTTTTTGTGAGTGTTTTTTTTTAAATGTTTGTTTGGGKTTTTTTTYACCTTTAACTTGCCAAAATRAATTCTACAACRTTTTGTTTCATTCTGACCTACAAAGGATGAGCAATTCTTCTTCTTCTCTATCTGCACACAAATCAAAACATCTATTATCCTGGCCACCCCAAATCTTTTCACTCGGATGCGAAGAAATTCCGTACGTGGTCTGTGGATGCAGAGCCCGAGTTTCCCGTTCCTCCGAGCGGAGCCGCACAGTTACCGCTAGCTGGACATGGTAGCGTGGTGATCGGCGTATGACAGAGACCACCAGAAGCAAGAAACCAAGATCATCAGAGCAAAAGGGAGAAGTCTGTCTCTAACCTAGTAAATGCAGCAGGCAAGTTGTTTGCAGAGTCCGGTTTCTGGTGCGAAGGTTAATTCCAGCCGAGGAGCTCCGCCGTCGACGGCGCACAGCTGCACGCAAGTCTCCCTTACTCGCACGCTCGTGCCACGGGCATGGAAGCCATTGGAAGTCGGAGGCAGAGATTTCTTTCRACCATCCAAACCTACTTACAACGCTCATATCGACATTTCAGGTCTAACTCCTTTCTGAAGGCAGATCGGCAGTCTGGTCGCCGCTCTGCCCAGATAACGCTACCATGAGCCGCTCTTCACTGAAAGATAAATGTAAAAATCAACTCAAGTAAACAGAAAAAAAAGAAATAAAAGTTCCCTTAGCTTCTGCTCCGCTTTGCTCTCCTCCTCGTAGCCTGGCGAGTCGACCGGCCCGTTCACACGCCGTGTAGGCTCAGTCCCGCACGGTGCATCCTAGTCTTCATGTAGCGTTACTTAGCCCTCGTTTCCTCAAGGAAGGTTCTTGCTCCTGTTCATACCTGTCTGGCACAGAAGGCAGCAGCATTGGGGGGGGGGGAACGTTTATTCCGGATGGATCTTCTTTTTCCTGCATTTTATAGCAGCAAGTTGAGTAAGAGTCATAAAAACCAGGATCGCAGTAACTCGAGCCGTGCACTGGGGCTGTAACGCAGTCTCCAAGAACGGCGCCCAGAACTGCCATCAGCGGGTCTGAACAAACCTACAGCTTTTAATCCCCAGTGTTCAGATGGACTCGGACTGCACCCAGTCCGAGCTGCAACCTTGGAAAATAAGGCGTAGGAGCCCATTTTCCCAGTGGAATCCCACATTCACCAGTATCTCGTAYTATAGCATTCCTCTGCAACGCTTAGTCACATTTAACCACAACGCCGATGCCTCTCCAGCAAAGCTTTTATTGGAATCACTGTGGTGCAATTCTCTGTTTTGTTCTATGTAGTTTGGCCTTTCATTAATTTGTTCTATTCATTATTAGCAGTATGGAGATAGATGCAATCAAATTCAGTCTTGAATCTAGATATTTGAGGCATCTCACTATTTGAACTTACGGCCAGAGTTTCCCCGCTCASTCTAAGAAACTCATTTGTAAATTCAGACTCTGAAATACCACCTCTAATATTGGATATAATCTGATGTAAAAGATTGGCAGACTCATCTCTAAATACACTATTATTAGTCAGCTCATTATTATTCTTCGTATGTCATTTTTTGGCATTTCTAAACTATATTTTCTGCTAACAACCTCAGAATATATAAAACCAAGGCTGACAGGCTGAAAAATGCCAACGTCTTAAATTAAATTTCGTGCCCAAGCTTCAGCTGTTACAGATGAATCCACATTCAAAGCCTACAGCGTTTGGTCAGTATACCTTTAGCAAAAGCTGATTTTCAGCACAATGGACACATGAGGACCTTCCTGCAGGGYTAAAATGGACAGGAAGTTATTTATCTGGGAATTTTGACCAAACTCAAGCTTTCCTTAAGTTACGTCTGCATTAATCATACTAGATGAGTAGGAGATGGTCCTGACGAGGCCGTGATATCAAATTCTGAGTTCTCTGGGTTCTCAGGAGAGTGCTCTGAAATGTCAGCACAGATGTGACTGTCTTCTAGAATCTGCACGCAGTAATGCAGTGTCTGAATTACCTTAYTGTTAATTAGGAATACTTGATAGATTCCTTAACACTGGATCAGAATCATCTAAGAGACATCTAGAGGAGGAATACTTCGTATTTTTCAGGATTACTCTATTTCCCTTGTCACTTTGCCTTTAGCTTTTGCCATTAAGCTGTAGAATTTTAGTGTCATTGACTAAATCATTAGTCTTTGTTAGCTGAAGCCAATAAGCATAAAGAGATTTGATTTCTTTTCTTCTTCATATATTTGCACAAATAACCACAAAAAGAAACCCAATCAAGCACTACTGCAGCAATGCCGATTTCCACATGCAGACACTCACGGATCTGCAATTTAAGTTGGCACCTACCACTTTTTGCTATCGTATAAACAAGTATATTCATTTTGGCTTCCTACCTTTTCGAGGGTCTTTGACCTCCTGGTCTTTGAGGGACCTCCTGTATCAGCAGGTCCCAGATCCTGCCATCGCAGGCGCCCACCTAAGACATCTAGAGCAGAGAGACCTCCTGAGCGTCCGCTTCCCACACCACCAGGCAGAAAGCTCTTGCTAACGGCTCAAAACGAACCTACGTCTACCAGGAGCATCACAGCAAAAGCTGAGGTTTGCGCAGTCCTTCGGGGAGGATTCAATCCCTGCTGAAGACGCACAGCTGGCRGGAGGTCCGGCACGCTCAGGTGTAWATCAGCCGGGCAGAAGGTATTCCCCCACAACTTTGCATTTGTTTTATTTAACCGGATTAACCCAGCTGTTATGTTTCAGATAATAGGCTTTGAGTGGAGGGCATCTCGTTTTTCTCCGCACTCGGATATACAGGCTATATCCCTTCCCGGCTCCTTTCCCACAGCTCCSCGCTCTCCCCCAGCGGCTCCGTAACAGTATCCGTTCAATTGAAAGGAAAAAGGTTCAGCAAAATATCTGAGCAAAAGAAACGCTCTCCCCCCTCCGYCTCCTCCCCAGTTTTAAGTCCTGTCCGGAGCAAATTCAAAGCTCGCCCGTTTCAAAGCTTTCGAACAAAATCAGATGGAATCTCGTATTTTTGTGAGGTCACTTAAATTAAAACTGAGCTCTTTTAAAACATAATAAATCTACCTTCTCACCCTGCTTTCCTAAAAAAGTTGACAAGTCTGACTGAAGATCGTGAATATCAAAGCTCATGCTTTACTGCACAAGCAATAATTTCCCGAGGGCCTCCAGTGTTTACAGGGATTACTTAGATAAACCCAGTGAGCAAAACTTCAACTATAACAGGAAAATGGTAGGGGGAGAGGAAAAAAAAAGAAACAGCAAAAGAAAAATTCAAGTTTTGACCAAGCTAGATATTGGATTTTTTAATATATATAATTATACATAGATTATTAGATTATATAGATTTTTATACGTGTGTGTGTGTATGTCTCTCTCTCTCAAAAACTCCATCATACAAATATTGAACAAGATCCTATTCTCACAAAATAAAAAAAAAAAAAAAAAAAAAAAAAAAAAAAAAAAAAAAAAAAAAAAAGGATTTCAAGGAAACATGAAAATTTCTATGGTCTTCCTTAAATACAACCGGCCCCACAAACTGACTAGCAGACTAACTGGAGCAATAAATGTTCAAAAGATTTGTAATGAGTTGGAAAATTAAGGCTATATCCACTTAAAGAAGTTATTGCGCTTTAATTATTTAACATACGTAGAGCAGTACAAGTCTCATTAAAACAAATCCACTTGCACAAGTGTAAATGTGCTTTTATCAAAGTAGCTAAATCTCAGAGAAGGGAAAAAAAAAACATATTGATATAGGGTATCTTTATACTTGTAAAGCCACGTTCACGAGCTGCCTTTCTGCTCTAACTTTTCCAGTGGAAGAAAAAGCAGCTCGCTCCTAACTGAGATACGTAAGAGTAAAAAGCCGTGGCACAGAGCAGATCTAAATTACACTGATGCGCGCTGGGATTTCAGTTATAAATCATTAAGATACTCCAGGAATTTGTGTTTTCTGATGTGTTCCAGAACAGGTGCTGGTAGCAATGACTACATAGCACAGACCACAATTAATTTTCACTACCAACTTTGCTAAAATACACTGAACACTCTTAACAAGCTCCTTCCTGAAAGGGGCAATGCAGTTTTAATCCGGCCATCTCAATAGCTTTGGGTCGTTTAGGAAGGATATTCAAGACCAATATTCTTCGTTATTAATACTTAATTTTAGGGATTTCACTATTACCAGAGATAGCACATAATGTTTCTCCAGGGTATGACTGCCTTGGCTTTTATTTTTCAAGAGATTTTAGTTACTTTGATAAACATGAAAAATCTTCAGTTTGACCTCAAAACTCCATAYGCTGACAATATCCAAATCCTTTGATTATTTATCATGCCTGGAACTACAAATACAGCAGCTGGATTTTGAACATAAGAAACCAAGAAAAAAAAAAACGGGGGAATTAAATCAGAATAATTATAGACTCACCTACATGTTTCTTAAATGTAAAGTTTAAAAATTGTACAGTCAGAAAAATGCTTCCTTCTGGATTCCAGTCAAYTGGAAATCAAGTTTAGGATTTCTCAAACCTTCAAACGTCTCTATAGCAAACCAAGAACTGCATACATTAGCACKGTAATCATTACTTACACAAGTTAATTAGATACCACATAATACGAAAAGCCCATTAAATAATTAAATATAATGAAACTAAATAAATAAACAATGTTCTCACTGTCTAAGTCATCACAGTCCAAAAAGCCATAATCAAAGAGGTATTARCAACCACCTGAAAATATTTGTGTTTAAATAGATAATCATCTACTTTTTGATCATGATGGCTCTGAACCCGGGTGAGCGTTTTGTAACAGATCCTGCCCGAGTACAACCTTCCCGTTCATCTGGCTCAATAAATGCCAAAAACGTATGTTTACGCATGAAATTTTAAGTTAACGGCGGGTCTCTCTGAGGGGGTGAGGGGGGAGGAAGAGGAGGGGCGCAGTTTTCTTCCTTTCCGAAGGAGGATTTGGGTCGGGGCTCGTTCCAAGCGCCCCGCGTTTGGCGAGCTGCGGGCCAGGCTGCCGCAGGCGCCTCGCCGCCAAACCGCCCGTTCCGGGCTCCGCAACGCGCCGGGAAAAGCTTCGGAGGCTCCTTCCACCCCCCCCCCGGCCACGCCGCTCTACGGGACGATTTCGTCCCGCGCCAGCTCCGCTGCACATGTTTAAATATTTAACATCTCGTCACAGCCAAAAGAGAGAAATATTTTCCTTTTGGTTACCAATGTTTTCCAGATCTCTCTGCCTAAYGCAGAAGTTTCGCTGAAGTAACTAATCACTCGTAACGGCCGCAAACGCCCCAAGCGCAGCGATCGTTACGGCAGCACGGCGAATTTCTCTCCACTAGTCTGAGTTTCATCTTTCCACTTGGCCCCGCAAAGGCCAAGCGCTCACTCTGGCCCCGACCAGCTGCAGAGAGACTAAGGAAACCTGGGCCGTCGGTTACATGCTGCAGCATGATTTCTTCAGTCTTTTTAGTCTTAAAGTGTATGTTTGTGTGTGTGTGCGTGTGTGTGTGTGCGTGTGTGTGTGTGTGCATGTTTTTTTTTCTTTTAATAGATTTGCATTAGGTATTTTTAAAAATATTTCACATTTAGTTACCTGTTTGTGCCTTTCTTCATTTCTTAGACAACTCAGAATTTCCTCTCTTTTATAATAATAAAAATATCCTATTACCTAATGCATATAGAGCTTTAATGGTAACCACAGACTTTGGAGGCGTGCAGTTTGGAAGTCTGCACTTCTGATAGCCTTTTCTTTTGCGGTTTTAATCCCACGAGCAAGTCCCTCTCTGTATTTCGTTCCTCAACCGCTGCGACCCCATAAAGCAAATCCCGTCAGAAGCAGCAGAGCCCAATCCAGCCCCRCGCAGGGGCAGCCCAGAGCTCGGCCTTCGAAACGCAATCGCGAGGGCAAATTCGTTRAAGTTCCCAAGCACGAAGAGAAACGATGTCTTAATTGAACGCTACCCAGGAGAGTCATGCCAGCATCACTCGGAATCATCCGCTGAATCACTTCAAGATCGTTAATGATTATTTAATGAATGTATCTCAGTCTTGCAAAACCAATGTTTTCCACACACGACAGAGACACATAGTTAAAGAGATTTCTTTTCCTTCGCCGCTATGGGGACGGCGAGCCTTAAACAGCTCCTGTGGGGCACCCCACCCACCAAAACCACCAAGGATCTCTGATGGCGACATTCAAATCATGTTTTTGATGTCGGGTTAGTCATATATGCTTCTGGAAGGTGGTAAACACTCAGTTAATGCTCCTTTGGGGGACCTGAAGGAGCTTTCTTTCCTAATGCTTCCTCTAACGTACAGCACACCACTCTGAGCAGGAGGAGACATTGAAAACACCGAAACCATTCGGGCCGCCCGGATCTGTTTTAGCCGAGCACAGAACGTCACTGTCTAWACAGTAGCGAGAGACCAGCTCCAAAAACCGCCCTTGTCAGCAGTATCTTGATTAACAACTAGGCCTTCCTGCGTTAAAGTATGTCAGCGATTAAGGCGGAGAAGGCAACGAAAGTCACACACAAATCGATAGGAAGAAATTAATTTTGAGTAAGGATCACACTACATATATATAATTTCTTTCCCCAAGCAGGTCATCCTGGGTTGTAATTGTGATCTGGCCTCTTAATCGCTTCTGAATCTCCAATTAGTAATATCTGCAAAGTAAATATTGAGGCTCAAATAAGCACCATGCTTTGACCAAGGAATTACATTACTGGTCTAATTCTCACGTYGCCTATGTTATATTATATGTTTTATATTAGCGTAGCTCTACTAACACCAGAAAAGTTCCTTCTTACTTACACTCAGCTAAGCATTAAAAAAAAAAAAGAGCAAAAGCGTAGATCTTGAGTTTTTAAACACAACTTAGTATGAATGCCAAATGAACTGTTCTCAGTAAGAGGAAAAACGGCATTTTGTGGCCCTGAAATATATCCTATTTTACCAAGAATTAGTCCTTTGAAAGCTTTTCTTGAGGAGTTCAG
This sequence comes from Rhea americana, assembly GCF_003343005.1. Lineage (NCBI taxonomy): Eukaryota > Metazoa > Chordata > Aves > Rheiformes > Rheidae > Rhea > Rhea americana. The sequence goes on along the minus strand of NW_028186623.1, from coordinate 700,508 downwards.
AKTCTTTGAAGAACGTATTTTTAACTTTCAGTTTCATCAGCAGATTCTCCGGAGATATTAAGTGTCACCATTGGAATTGTGGCATTAGTGGAAGAACATAAATCTGGAGAACCACCCACTCCATCAGAAAAGTATATTTTCTTAAAAATAAAAAAAACTAGACTGCATTATAGGAATTACACATCTACTTTTAACGTGCATTGCTAAAAGCTCATATTAGCCCGATCTGATTGAGAAATTTAACACCGCCCACAGCCAAGACCCCGCTGCTCATTCTGGCRGATTAAAATCATCGGGATTCGGCCAGGACGGGGTCCCGTTCATACATATCTGCTTGTGGTGTCTGTAAAACCTACAGAAGCGTTTCCTGTCTTCCCTGTAAGGCTTATTCCAGAAGAAGCGTGAGTTGGGGGTAGAACGGTCTTTCACGAGCAATTTTCCTGGGATTACCAATACTACTAACTTTTTCCTACTCCCACCGACAGCCATGGGAAACCCGGCAGTGGTTTCAAGGAGCGCGACAGCACGGCCAAGGACATCGCGTGCCCCTGCTAACTCACTCCCATTGGCAAAGGGGATTTATTTGGGCACATCCCCAGGAAGACCAAGGCTGAAGCGCGGCCCCCGCGCGAGGTGACGGGCCGGCGGCTCGGCCGCGGGCTACAGCGGGTTTTCCACGCGACGCGGCGCCCGGCCGAGGGCAGCCCCTTCGGCGGGGCAGCAGGGGCTGGGGCTCTGCGGCTTGGGGGGGCTCTGCGGCTTGGGGGGCCCCCGCGGCCCCTTCCTGCCCCCCGGCCCCGCGCAGGGCGAGCGGCGGCGGGCTGCCTTACCGGCGCAGGAGTGCAGCGGCTTGGGCCGCACCAGCAGGGCCGGGCACACGGAGCACAGGGAAAGTTTCTCGAAGTAGTCGCAGGTCTCCTTGGAGAGGATCTCGTCGATCATGAAGGTCTTGTAGCGCCGCCTGCCTGCCTTGGCGCGGCCGGGCGCGGCGAGCCGCGGCTGCGGCTGGCAGTG
>NW_028186623.1:685336-698814 GCF_003343005.1 Rhea americana | reverse complement strand
GGACCCTGTTATTACAAATCAAGCAATAAATATTTCACCCTGCTGAAGCGGGAGGCGCCGGCGCTTCGCCCGGACGCGGGTTCGGAGAGGCCAGCGCGCCGCCACGCCGCCCGGGCCCGCGGGCCGAGCCCCGGCCTCGCACCCAGCGCGGGCTGCAGACTCCGGAGGGGGAGAGAGGCTCGCTGCCGAGATGYGCCTCCACCCCCCAAAACGGTTAGTCGTAGCCATCGCGCGTGGATTTAAGTATCACTCGCCAAATTTTGCCAGCCGCCGCCTTCGTGCTTTCATCCGTACGGCAGCGGATTCGCACAGGGCTGTGAGAAAATTAAGGCTGTTTTCGTGGATGGAAACAACCACCTCGCACCCTGGTATAACAAAAATAAATAAATAAAAAATAATAAAAAAGCAAATGATTGGTAACTTCTAATTTCAAAACTCTCATCTTAGAAACAAACCTATAACTACCCTCAGTTGCTTCTGTTTAAGCGCTATTTCTTTTTCAATTACAAGGAGCATTTAGTTGTAAACTTTACAGAGGTATTTATCCGTTTGGAGAGCCTAAGAACAAAAGAAGATAGTTGCATTCTGTCCGAAGGCAGACCAAACTAGAAGAGGAACACAAGGAAATACAATACTTCTGATATATCCCTTGAACTTTTCTTAAAAAGCTCATTATGTGGTTTTAAAAAAACATGTAGCAGCAAATYGTATTAAAGAGGAAAAAAACAAAACGTGTTGCTCATTAAAAACCATTAGAAGGGCATTCTCATCTAAAATAGACTGTATTTGTTTGGAAACATTTCTTTTTACTTTAGTAAACTAAGATGATTTTACAAACATGAATTTAATTGGAATGATAGCAACTAAGGAGTTCAAGGTGTTCCCCCCCCCCATCATGTAACTTTTTTAATTACTTAAGATATTACTTTAATTCCTAAAAAAACTAAAAATATTTAAGGGGATTCCCTGACTTCATTATTCTAGTRTAGCTTTAGGAATACTCACTTATTGATTCAAGCATAAAACAGATTTTAGGAACACACTTTGCCTCTTTGAGGCATTTTTTTTTTTTTTGAGGAAATAAAATAATTGCTCACAAGCCAAACATTARCTTAAACAATCAGTCCTTGCTGATATTTACTGCAAAGCGTATTTCTGAACCGAAGTCCCGAGCAAGCTCCTGACAAACCCTGCAAGAGCAGAAAACCTTGCAGGCAAGAAACTGGTGCTCTGCTCCCCTGCGCTTGCTGCGGAGCCGCGGGCAGTAGCTGCGGCCTCCCTCCCCCCACCCCAAATTCACGTTGCAGCTTCTGGCCTCTCAAAAAGCCGACAAGACCCAGCGGAGGAGCGTTCCCAAAAGGGAGCGCGCTGTACGGATGCCGGGAACGAGCCTTCCACCAGCCCGGACGTCAAGAGGGGAAGAGACCGGCGGCTCACGCCCGTCGCTTACGCACAACCGACCGGCAGGCCAGGGCCTCTGCTTGTCTTTAAAGATTCATTTCCCATCAGAAAAAGCCGGATACCCGGAGACGCGGGGCTGGCACCTCCGCGCTCTAGACCGCCGATGCCCTCTCGGGAGCCCGGCAGACGAGCCGGCAGGTGGGATTCGGGCACCCCGACACGTCTGGAGGAACTTTCTTATTAATGAATTATTTTTCTTTAAGTGGCCAGAGCTATACCATGGCTCCTGGTCTATGAAACACCCGCTGGCTGTCAATCAAAAAGGGGCTGCTTTGGTCAGGAATAATCAGGGGTTTTGTTTCCAACATTAATGAAGTGGCTGGAATAGCAAACATCTGCCAAGGAGCCTCAAACCCCGAGCAGCTGTTGGAGCCCCCAGGACTCTTCCCATGTAGGACAGCCTTGCGGATAAGCACTTCTCCCTAAGGTTTCCCTAGCGGTTACGGCATGGGGCCGTATCGGAGGGCAGAAAGCGAAAGGCACGTCGGGAACGGTTCGGCAGGCTGCGGAGGCTCACGCGGKCCGTGTGCGCGGGCCCCACCTGAAAGTACACTGGTTCTTGTTCTGAACTCCTTTTTCGTGATCCAAAGGGTAGAGGGGTCCTTCTCAAGCCCCCGATGTCACCACATTTTGTCACGGGAAGGATTCTTTTCAAATGAAATCCAACCTCCTTTGAAAATATAGACACACACAGATACAACCAGTCCTGTTAAACACCAGTCTGATCTTAAGCATGTGCCTTTTTCAGAATATTGGGCTTGACATCTGATCCAAAATGGATTAAAACAGTTTAAAAGTGTGTCCTAGGAAGAGGGAGAAAGGTTTTACTCAAGGGAACAAGTGCATCTAGAGGCTGTGTCCTCCCAGCATTAAGGGTCTGAATGCATTAAAATCTGAATAAGAGATCTCAACATCCATCCCACCCAAGTAAAGAGGGTTTCCACTGTCTGCCCAGTGCCAGAGCTAATGGCCAACGCCCAGGAGTCTCTTTTTAAAAACCAGGAGGAGAGTGTAAAATCTCCCCACACGTGCACACAGTTAGGTGAACCCAGCGAGYCCCCTAGTCCTCGGCATTCCCCTGTAAGGAACGCCGAGAGAGACAGAGACACCTCCGAGCAGGGTCTCTCCTCCACCTCCTGGAAGGAGGCTGTAAAAGCAGGAACCCGCCGYAGGAAATTGAATTATTTTTTGACCGAACTTTACCTTGGCCCCTTTGCAGATGGCAAGACGATACTGCTGGGCACTGAAGTGCGCTATGTAACAGAAATTGCAAAGCAGAGAGGTAATTGCACATGCTCACATTCTCCGTTGGCTTGGGGAGGCTGTTGCTTCTAGCTTATCTTTACAAGCTAATTTCACTCCTGGCCTAAGTGRCTGCAGAACGGGATTGCTCCAAGACCAGCTGTTTCACTGTTTCTCCCCCCATTCTCCTCCTCCTCCTGCCCCACTGCAACATTTGTGCGCTTCACACCGGCCTGGCGTCACTAGCCGGTTGAGTTGCTGAAGGCAAGCAAGCTGCAGATGGAGAGCCACGGGACAGCAAGTCCATCCAGCCAGCCTGGGTTTACAGCAGAAATGCTACAGCATGGCCCTTGACATGGTCAGTAGAAACTGAGGCTTCACTTTCTTCACTAAAACTAGTGAGAGCTGAAGCAGTAATCAGGATTACTTTGTTTCATTTCTTGCTTTGTTACAGGCCCTGGTTTAATCTTCCTTGCTCAGAACCAACTTAATCATCTAGGAATCAAGCACGACAGTACTTACCTCACACAGGGTAAGTTACAGTGTTCTACTTTAAAGTACTAATAGGGTGGATATATATTTTAAATCAGTGCTGGTAGCAGGCTCAGAATGCACAAGCTGGAAAGAATTCATCACACGGATTTTCAAGTGCCTTACAAAACTGGATAGGGTCCCTGCTCTACACGCAGGGAAACAGCCGCAGGAACCTTCTGCTAACCCTCAGGATGGGAGACAGACCTTCTCCCTCCATGGCATGCACTCTCCAGGCGGAAAGCACAATCTAAACCCCAGTATTTTCCTCCTGTGATCTCATTTTTTCTTAAAACAGCCTGGAGGCTACACGACAGCCTATCTTTATTTTCCCTGATTACTTCTTAGCAGGAGCGCACAACACCTCAATAGCTTCTCCTTTCCTAGGCCATATTGCCTAGGAATCAAAAAAGGTTTTGCCACTGGTGATGGGGGTGGCCAGAGTGGTTTCCATGAGCTCACCGGAGGTGTTGCCTTGCCACTATTCAGGGCATCAAAGGATAATCAAATACCCAATCAAATAATCTGATTATAGATTAGTATTAGATTCTGAATCTTGAGACAGACTCACTGGTAGAACCGAAGGCATTTAGAGAGATGTTTATGGGGTGACTCYGATTTTCTGGGTGTTGTATAGATACCACGTACACCTGAGTTTATGCCAAGAAACATATGCCATCTTTCAGCAAGCGGGGATTTGTTTTTTCTTGCTACAGCTAAGAGCCTAGAATCCAACCTGTAAACTAGGGCTAAGGAGTTTGGGAGCGGCAACTAGGAATGCAAAGGAGCATTCTGTCATCCTGAGCAGCAAAATGCACCAATGGGACTTGCTATGGGGCAGTTTTAGGACAAATCCACTGCTGAGGAAGCAAAATAAATATTTGAAAACTTCACAGAAAGCAGCTCTCCCTGCTACTGTCCCAAGCACAGCACCAACTAGAAATATAACCTGAATATTCTTCTTTTCCTCATTTATCCACCCAAATTTTCAGCCTCTTGAGGATTCCAGTGAAAACTGAGGCCTATGTTAATACGGCAAAGGCAATGAAAATCTCATTTAAATCACTTTTCTAGAAGGTTCAGGGCCAACAGTAAGAGGAAGCGTCTGATCTCATGACAGCATCAGTGTTTGGGATTGGAACATCTTAAAAAGCTCCCCTGATTTTTTGGCACAGAAGGTGTCCCAAATCTAACACTGCTTCACTCTAAGCCATACTCCAGCCTAATTTGGCTGGACATCCACATCTGAATTTAAACTGCTTCATCCAGCTTTAAGGCCAGTTATTTTTTGCACAAGGCTTGTTAGATCCTTGCCAAGCTAGATGGTAGTATGCTAAAAAAAAAAAAAAAAAAAGATAAATCAAGCTATTTCAACTCCCTCTACAACAGAGACCAGGATGTTTCAGTGTTCTGTGGTGGATGCTTAATCCATTATTCACAAGGATTGTATCTGTTTGTTTTCTTTATTTTCTCCTGCAAGACAATTTACCTGAAAGCAGAGAAGAAAAAAAGATCCCAAACCAATAGACCAGAAGTATGTCTCCAGTCTCCATAGAGACATCAGAAAAACACTATGATCATGTGGGCTGTACACAAGGAGCCTATTCATAGTGGAATGGGTGGTGTTCCAGGACGTTAAGTAATTTTGACAATCTGCCACTATCTCAGCCTGCAAGAAGCCCAGAGGGAGTTACTGATGCCATCAAGTGCTGATCTTTATAACTGGTTTCTACACAAGCTTCTTCATTCTGGCCTCTGCAGGACCCCAAATCCAAGCATGCCAATGGATCTCAGCACGGCCACACCAAAGAAATCCAGTCCACCATCCCCGGAGAACGCCCAAGCGCTGCATGCCCTGCACAGAGACCACAGACTTCCTCTCCTGGGCAGCTGTGCACAGACAGGAATCGCCTGCAAGGAGCCCAGTTATCGCAGTGCAGTACAAAAGCCCAGGTCTCGCTCTTCGCTTGCCAGGCGCCTCGCTGCTGCAATCCACTGACGCAGACAGAATCACATCTAATTTATACAAGGGCAAAGGAGGAGAGACAGGGGCTCTGGGATAAATACCAGCGCACACCAGAATTTACTGTACCATCGCTGGGTCTATAGGCTAGGACTTTTGCTGCCTAATGCTAAGGGAAGGGTAGAGATTTCCAACAGGAGGAACTTGATTGTATCTATAAATAGGCTCATCTCTTCTCAAAAAGAGCAAAATCTCAGTTAAAGTGAAAAACCCTTTCAGAGGTCTTGGCCAAACTTATAGCGCAGCACTGCGGTAGCCTGCTCGCAGTCAAAGGGCTGGCTGTATGCGTGGAAGCCGGCCAAGGCAGAGGCTGGTGCCTCAGACACAGAGGAAAGCCTCCTGTTAGAAGTCCCTAATCCAGCTATCAAGGGTTTCCAGTGTCCTTTTTAAGACACTGGCCACTCTGCTTGAAGTCCCTACCTGAGGAACACATCAGGCATCAGTTTCATGGCCAGAGCTGAAGGATGGTGCCATTCCCAGTGAGACTTGTTGTCCAAGTTGCAGGTAACTGGGTATTTTAACACACCAGCTAGGAACTAGCACTCAGCTCCAAGGGTTCAGGAGCACTGTTTGGGTAACTGAGAGCAGGCAGCTGGGCTACCTGCAACACGCTCATTCATCTGCCCCAGCTCAATCAAAACTTTTTATAACATTGAATCCTTCAGAGTGGCCTCAGACTAAGTGACCCAGCCATGAAGAATGACCAGTCTGCACCAATGTAATTCTGCAGGAGAAAAATGTATCATACAAACTGCTTAATGACAGCCAAGGCACTCACAGTAGTCTGCAATCAAACCACCACTCACTTTAACTAGCTCTGCCTCATTTCTCTTCTGCTTGCTGCAAYGGGTTTCCAGATAGAGCTTTTCATATTATCCTGCATGGGGACAAGCCCTGTCCCCAGCCACGGGTTCAGACAAAACAGCTCATATCCACGAGGAACAGTGAGAAATCAGACATAACTCAATTGCCATTCAGCATAATTAGGACATAAAAATATACATAGCTGTTAAGACCCTGGTGCCATTGGGTAAGCCACAGAGCTTTTACTGTGTTATCAACGTACGTGGGGGAGTAACACATCAAACAACTGGTACATAGTTCCAAGCCCCTCGCCTTTAAAGAGCATCTCGAAGCTCCTTGACTCAGATTTCCCATTTTTCTCCCTGTCCATAACCTCAACTTTACGGTTAAGCCTGAGCTGTTCTTCCTCTCCTCATTACTTTTGTCTTTGCCCATCTCTCTCARAAGTATTCTCAACAGTCCTTTTTCCCCGCAGTATTCTAATAGGCTTTAGTATCTTTACACTGTGCCTATTGACAGAGACTTTTCCACCCTAGGAGCTTCAGGCCCAGTATTATCTACCAGCTGACCACAGCTTTCACTCAGGGCTTCATTTGGACAGCACAGATCTCAACTAATCCTGTCTGCAAGCAAGGACTGTTCACAGGCAGTGACCTATTCCACCTACTTCAAAGACTTCCTAAGGTAGTTAAGTTTGTCTCCAGTTTGCTGTAGACAGTAACGATAGCAGTTGAAGAACATTTTTATCACAGAATACAGCGTTCTCTAGACTATTTGGAAGCTCACTGTGTTACCTTCCTTCCCATTGCCTGCTGTTAACATTTTTTTCCTACTCCATAGGCATTCCTGCTCATCACAGCAATGCTTTGCTTGTAAAACACTTCATAGCCTCACTCCAACTTATTCTCTGATTTCATATCACTTTCTTCTCATTATCTTGCCACAGTGGGGCAGTACRTTTTTTCCTTAGTAAGGCTCTGCTGTTCAGAGTGTGTTATCAGCTAATTCTTGCTCTCCCATCACTTACCTGTACAAACTAAAAACCTCTCCCTCAGCCAAAAAGCAGAAGGAAAAGAACACTCTTTCTGCCTAAAAGAAAAAAAAACAAGGGAAGAGCATCTTCCCATTTATAAGAAAGGAAGGGTACCCACCCTCTGCATTCCCACCTGCAAGCACTAATCWGAGGTCGTTGTGCTAAGTGCTTTCTGCACTGCCCTATAAAAAGGGGACAAGGCCCTCCTCAAGGGCCTTGTAGTAATTGTGATCTTTATTTGGTCTATAGTAGCTCAATATTAATGTCCTATTAAGAAGCAAAAGAAGGTAAAATGTGTGTGACTATAGAAATAAGTAAAGTTAATGCAAAAAAAAAAAGAAAAAAGAAAAATGGAATATGACTGTCTAATCTTAGATTTAAAGAATGCTGCAAAGAAAATATCTGAAATCTTACAGCTAGTAAGGRCATCCTACTACAGCTATTCCTTTACTATATAGAGATGTATTGTGTGTTTTGGGTTCTTTTTTCCTCATTTGTTTGTTTTATTCTGGACTTCAAGGAAGTGCTATTTCTTCTAGGTCTGAAACAGTAGTGTTCAAAGGCTCAATTTTGGAAATACTGCTAACACACATGAAGACTTAACAGTGTTTTTATAAATTGTGACACTTATTTTGAACACTTTTGAAGTTACGAGGAGTGGTTTTTTAAGTTCCTTAGTCTATCACTTGTAGAGTGCTGTRAAACATAGTTTCTGGTCCAATTGCCCATACATCAGAGAAGAGGAGTAGGCTTAGCCCATACTTTCATACCTATGCTGTCTTTGGCTTGACTGATGCTGACACAATTCCGGTGAAGATGGGGCAGCAGACAGAGCACCAGCAGCAGGGACTGACCTGTACCATGTTCTCGTGTTGCTCCTGTGCCCTGTATTGGCCAAAGCCCTCTCTTGTATGCTACCAGCATGCTTTCTCTCTGCTACAKAGGTGGACTATTTTCCATTTGACAGTCATAGTTAGTAAGACATCTGGCTGCTGTGTTTCTGCAGGTATGAGTGGGAAAATTCCCATGGTCTTCCAGATCAGGACTGTGAGCAGGATTCAGTGTAACAATGATTAATCCTGTTTAATTGCTTGCAGTGGGACTAAACTGATTGATATTAGATAAAGATCTGTCTTGTGATCCAGATGAGGCAAAGCGTGAGAATAATTACAGCTAATTAGACTTGCATGGTCCAGCTGTTCTCTTGGTTGAACCAGGACTCTGGACTTAGAGCAGCATCCTTGTGCAAAGTTGCTCCTCTAAACTTCTCATATGATTTCTATATACAGCAACAATGAGACTCCCAGACCAGGCAAAAGGATAGGGACTTGCTGAAGATGTACTGGTGAGCCTCCCAGGATTGGCAGGGGAGGTGAAGAACAGGTTAAAGTTTTCTGTGCCTAATTGTTCTAAGCAGAACTGGTATGGCCACATTGCTACACGATGCTCCTGTGTTTGAGTACAAACATCTCCTGCGTTCCAAAACTCACTTGATATGAGGCATTGCTTCAAGCAGAGAGGTTTTGCTCAACTAGAGTCCAGCTGTCACAGTCTGCACACAAAGCAATAGGAGAAAAGCAGCCCAGATCATGGGCTGGTATAAATTAGGCTGGTTCTGCTTGCTTCTGCAGGGCTTAGCCAACTTGCACTATGAGAAATAGGTCTCTTGGGCAAAGATGTATGTTGTCAGCTGCTGCTTTGCCTCCTCTACAGAGAACTTCTGAGGCCTTGGTGACTGGCAGCCAGGCCATTTGCAGAGTGGGCAAAGATGAAGCGTTCCGAGGCTCCTGGTATTTGTGTACGTGACCTCACTGTGCTTTACAAACAGAAATAAATGGTCTCATCCGTAAAATTGGACTTATAACTGCTTAAAACATATAACTAGAGGAGGATGACAATGTCWTCAAATGACAGACTGACTTTTAGAAGCTCTGGACTCTCCCTGTGAYGTTTTTACCCTGCACTGCAAACTTGAAGAGCAGCTCACAGGCCAGAGTAATAGCAGTCTGTCCTCAGGGACAGACCTCGGTGGGATCTCCACAGCCTTGCTTCCCCGTGAACATGGAGCCACAGCATTAGGAGAGGTAGGTCAGCACAGCTTCACTGTTTTTTCAGCAGAGGTGTCAATATCCAGCAGCTGAGAATCCCTCCTCTGCATATCCCACTGCTAAAGCTTGCTAGTGTTGCTGCTGGTGCTGGCAGCCTGTCTGAGGTGCTAATGAACCAGTCATTAAAATGCTAAGTTTGAGAAGAGCCTGTTTGCCAAACACAGGGTGGTGTRTGTGTGGATGGAATAGCTAGCACCATAGAAACCCAGATGCTGGCTAAAGAGGCAAGGAAACAAATCTCCCCTTGGTCTGCTTCAGCTTCAGATGCCATCCAGCCCACGTTCAAAAATTCAGACAGGGCTGCTGTGTTTTTGTAACCAATTGACTCTGACTCTGCCTTTTGCGAGTGTTGGGTCGCAGACTGGCGGGTTATTCATGTTAAAAGACGGGCAACAAAGCTCTTCCATAAAAGTCCAACAGACAGACRCATTAACCCCTGTAATCCCCTCCTGTGGTGTATATGACGCCACCTAGATTTATTAATTAAACCCTGTTATCCGGTGGCCACTGTCAATTAAGTGTTTCCTTGTAATGTGTATAATGAGGGCTCATTCATTAACAAATGTTTCCATTACATTTAAGGCCGTAAGTCTCTCTGAAGATTTCTCTCCCTGAATAAAGAGCTGCAGAATCTGTTGTGGCTTCAGATTCTGTGTGGACAGAGGGGAGGGAGAAGTAGGAACAGGGAGAGACAGATAATGGATGTGTCGCTAAGTTAATTAATAAAAGATCGTTGCTGTACCCTGATAAGACATGGTGCCATCTGCAAACAACTATCCAGGAGACAGATGCAATTTCTGGCTCTTCCACCTGTCTGCTCTGTGATCCTGGGAAAGGTGCGTTACACCCCTGCCTTTTTCCCTGCTGCCCTCGGCTTAGGCAGCTCCTCGGAGCACTGTGTGTGCAGTTGAATAGAAGCAACCTTGCATGCGGGGCCTGCATCTTGGTCACCACTGAAATGTGGCATGGTGAGACTGCCTGCTTGGGCTGGAATAGAGAAAATGTACAGAAAGGATGTTACAAAAGCCCTCTTCCAGTGCAATACAGGCAAGTGCTCAGTGGGGCTTAGTGGGACCTCTGGAAATGCTGAAACACAAACTGTCCAACTTGCTTAGCTTGTTTGAACTGGAGCTCTCAAAGCGCTGCGTAAGTCACTTCCCAGTTCATACAACTCTTTCTCTTGCCTGAAGAGCCTGTGCCCATGGATTTGCACTATGTTTCTAGCCCTTCATGCTCAGCTAAACAGTTCTTCCCAGCTCTGTGCTGGCTCGTATCTCCTCTTGATCTTAATTCTATGCTTTGCCAGCGGTACTTCATTGCCCAGACTGCAGACCTCTCCTATCCCGAGGTCAGGAAGAACCTCTTCACTCCTGTGGGCTGTTATGTCTACCCACTTCCCTCAATACTAACATATTGTATATATTAATTTGATGCAGGACTTACTCAATGAAACTTAAGGGAAGCCTTGAGGGATGAAGTAGGAGCAATAGGATTTTTAACTCTACAGGGGTGTTTTCAGAATATGACTATCTGCAAAAAACCTCTAGAGAAGCTCATCCAGTAGYTTCTCCATGTGGCCAAAAGCATCTGAGGCCTGAATGTTGTGATAATTCATTGCAAGACCAGSAGTGTCAGCATTCTTCTTGAAGCACCAGCTTCTGGAGTCATGCTGCTAGAAATACAATTGCGTATTTGTCAGTTAAACTCTAACCTGGCTGCTGAGAAACTGAAACACCAGAAGGCTTTAAAAAATGCACAAGACACTTCTTTCAAACAGCATCTGTAATACTAAAAACTTCATTAAATGAATGTTTAAAGTCCTTCAGACCAGATATGATTTCTAGATCATTGGGTTTTGGCAAAAATTGATTTAATAGATTAATTAATCCAGTCTGAATCTTACACGGGGTTTTTCCCAGCAGCTGCCTCAGGAGAAAGAGGTGAAGGACTGCCTTAATCCGAAKCTTTTAATAAGTACACGTCTGGCAGTTGTGCTTGAGCAGCTGTTGGGMGATGGAGCTACAGTCCCCTCTTCTGGCAAAATGTTCAGCTGCAAGTCTTGTTTTAAAGTAGGTTGGTATATTCAGTTAGTCAAAGGCTGGGCTAGCGAATCTTGTGAATAAAGCTCAAAGCTAACTATGCCAGATGAATGACAAAATCTGCATGTCAGGAGAAAAACAAGAAGCCTATTTGCAAATAACTTTCAAATAGCCAAAGGAATTACGTTTATCCAGTAACTTGCTGGCTAACCCAACACTAGTAATGATATAGTATATAGTGATGATACAGTGGTGTTATGTCTCTTTGCACAATGATCTCAAGGAACTTTTATCACCACCCCAGGAGGAGCAAGTGAAGCCTCTTGCAGAGATTGTTTAGGAAGAAAAGCCTTGCCAGGCCCGGGGCAGAGCCCAGAGATAGAGGGGGTGGAAAGTCGGGTATTAAGCTGAAAAGTTACTAGGAGGCGTCTCTGCTCTCCGCGTACCCTGTGTGTCGGGTGCTGGGCTAGACTGTCACATGCCAGCGCCAGGGAATGGGGTCAGCAACAAATCCTGCCGGAATCCCACAGCAGAGAGTCAAGTCAGATGTTGCCCTCTCCCAGCTCCTCCGCAGCCAGACGAGTGAATGAGCTGTTACCGCTGAGCGCGTGAAAAGCCGACCTTATCGAATCCAAAGCACTGGGAAAAAAAGACAGTGCCATCTGGCCACTTCTGAGAGAGCTAGAGACCATGCTGGCACTATCTGAGGCAGCCAGTAGACGMCTCCTTCCCCACGCATTCCTGGGACATTTCTAATCATAACTGTGAATGGCATCCCGCAGCGCCTTTCTGGGATCAGGTTCCCCTCGGCAAATGCCCGGTCCTGGGTCTGGAGGCAGCAGAGCTCTGTTTGAAGTCAGTTGTAATGTAGCCTGACTTAGTACTGTCAGAGCTGATAATTCATGCCGGTCCCATTAACAACAAAGTTTTTATTAAAATGTAATTTAGACTTTCAGAGCATTGTTGTACTCATCCAAAGTTGCTCTTTTTTTTTTTTTAAGGAAGTCAGCAAAAGATGAGTGAGGATAGGATGACTTATTCCTTGCCCTTTCTTCTCTGATTCTTTTTACAGTGATATATTTATAGAATCAATTATGAAGAGCAGAAAGTAGGATTATTTTTAAGAAGCCCACTTTACTTTTTTCCTTTTTTAGTGTCTGCATGTTCACACAACTCAAAGTGGATTGAAGTGATAATGAGTAACTCAGCACATGGCCTTGTCTGCTCAGTTTATTATCATGCATTCCTATCTGACTATCTAATCCAAGATGCTTTTAAAGGACCTATCATCAAAATATCTAAGTGCTGCCACAGGATCTAATTACTAATCTTCAGGAAGAAACATTGGCTTTGCTGCAAAGTTGGAATAAAAAAAACCCTTAAATCTTTATGACGCAAAGGGGCAGAAGGCTGMAAAGCATACGAGTACAAAACATAAAACTGTCTTTCTTACGCTGGTGTCTGTAAGCACTAGACGCACGATGCAATACAAAGCTATTGTTCTATCAGAAACCACGGTATTGTTTTACACTGCACGAGACCRTGAGTCATGAAAACTGTGCTGTACCACTTCCAAGAAACGCTTTATGTTGGCCTGTATTATTCATCCTTCATTTACTTTACAGTTGGCTTTTCTTTGAGCCCATCACTGCAGAATCTGGGTGCGCTACGAGTACCACTGGCTTTGCTGTCACGGTAGCCCCAAACCATACAACAGTATCGTTCTCCTCATTTTACATGGGGGGGGGGGGAATGGAGGCAAAGATGAGGGAAGAGATTCATCTAGGGAAACAAGTGATTTTCAGGGCGACACTCCAAATACAAACATATGTCTTGTGTCGTAGTGCAGGGCCTTGACTACAGCATCTCTGCTCATCTAAATGGAGCTTTTTCCCTTGTCCCTTGACAAGCCAAGSGCAGGTTCACTAACTGGACCAAATAAAATTAGAAGCAAGGTCTACATGCCTTTGCTGAAAGAAGTTATACATAAGGTAAAATATAAGTTATGCATAAGGTAAAATAGGCTTATAGTAGCATGGTGTTGTATACAGACTTCTTTTGCTTACCATGTAAAATGGGGGAAAAGGAGAATGGGAAATGAGTCTGAGATGAATCTTTCATGACTGTTGTAGAAAGCATCTTGTCTAATTCCTGGTCTCTTCTTTCTTGCATCCCTAAGTCACTGTGAGTCTTTTATTTGTTTTTTTTTTTTTTTTTTTTTTTTTTTTTTTTTTTTT
>NW_028186623.1:660678-685316 GCF_003343005.1 Rhea americana | reverse complement strand
CATATTATGCTCTCATCATGTACTTCCCAGAGACAGGTCTTCATCAGACAGTAATAGACAGGTCTTCATCAGACAGTAATAGGCTTATGAATGACTTTCATCTGTCCCAGAAAGAGAACCTAGAAGACTTTGCTCCAACTCAGTCCATGCACAGTTCCTCTGCTTCAAGTTAATGCATGCTTTTAAATTAGATTTCTGGAACCATGGTAAAACTGTGGATGGGCACCGTCTGATTTACACTTTGTGTGGACCATGTCAGTTCTTAGCAGTGCATTAGCAGCAAAAAAAAATATACCATTACAGCCAACTTTATCATCACAGAAATTGAACTCTTATATTGCACGAATATATCTGTGTTTCCACACTAATGTATACAGACAGGGCTACCCAGTCCCATTTTAATAATTGTCTCAAGTACAACCCAGTTAATCTGAACCGCAGCCCAGTCTTCTCTTCTCACTGCTGGACTTGCCCTCCCTACCAAGCAATAGCTACACATTCACAGAATCAAAGCAGATACCGTAATGTCACCCCAATGCCTCAAGCCAGATGTCCTTGAACTGCTCTGGTTAGTAATTTGGGGGTCAAACAGCATCTTCAGAAAAGCATCCACATAGCCTTGATTTGATGGCATCACGGAATAGAGAATTTATGCRTCTCCTGAGATGTGCCACTGCAAAAGAAAAGCTTTATTTCTAATTTGAATGTATTTATCTTTAGTTTCTAAGTGTTGATTTAATGAGACTGCTTGGCATTTGATTTTTACTGCTGCTACTTTTACTAATTATTTTGCTTTTGAAATACTTAGTTCTGTGTGCATTTATTAGAGTGTTTTAAAAACCAAGTTACCAATTTGCAAACTCTTACATGTGCCCACATGCAGAGTTTGAATTAATCAGCCCTAAAAAGGAAACTCATTACTGAAAATCCACTTTAAAACATTCAGCTGTGCTCCCCAGTCTGGCTGTCCTGGTGTTAGCAAAGGTGCTTCTGTCCTGCCAGGGTTCAACACCGGTGCATGCCCCAGAGGGAACGTGGATCAGCCATGTGCACAGGTAAACTGAGCGGTGGAAAATGCCACTTCATCCCTAGCTGTAACTGTGGCTTTCCAACAGAAGGCCACCAGATGGCAATCCTTCAGAGCAGAGTCTCAGAGCCAGCAAACAAGCATAACCTCTGACTACTGCAACGTGAGTCAATAGCATTAACTCAGGCCAAGGAAACCTGAGAAAATAAGATCAAAATATGTCTAAGTTTGTCTGAAGAATTTGGGCTGAACACCTATACCAGAATAGGCAAAATCATCTGGCAAAATCATCATAGGATGCACCCATGAATGCTGAGGGAGGTGGCAGATGTTACTGCTAGGCCGCTCTCCATCATCTTTGAAAGGTCATGGAGAACAGGAGAGGCGCCTGAGGACTGGAAGAAAGCCAATGTCACTCCAGTCCTCAAAAAGGGCAAGAAGGAGGACCCAGGAAATTACAGGCCCGGCAGCCTTACCTCCGTCCTGGAAAGGTGATGGAACAGCTCATTCTGGATGTCATCTCTAAACACGTGGAGGAAAAGAAGGTGATTAGGAGTAGTCAGCATGGATTCATCAAGRGGAAATCATGCGGCTTAACCAATCTGATAGCCTTCTATGAAGSGGCTTGAATGAACATATTTACCACTACATTCTTCTCCTATTTGTTTTCTTCTTTCCCTTTTTCTCCCCAAATTATAGGATTATGCTTTTTTACTTCAAAAACACTAAAATAAAAGCCAGTCTCAACCTAGAAGTGTTTATGCTAGGCAAGAAAAAACAAGGTCTTTAAGAACATTGGGATTGAGTGCATTAACTATCACTTAAAAAAAACAAACATGCAGAGCTTAGCATATTAATCTCTCAAAACCCAGCCCCAGAGGGCAGTTGGCAAGGTGCTAGTGTCCTAAAGATGGGCAAAACTGAGAGAAACACTTTTAGTCAGCACTGGAAAGGCCTTCTGACTCCTGCGTTGTGGGTTCCCAGAGCTGAATCCCTCTGCCTTTKGAGTGCCTTACTCACACGGAAAAGCTCACACATGGTGACAAGCCCACCATCTCCATTTAAAGTCATCTTCCTGATCTACAATATTCATGGAGTCTCATCGCTGTGACCTCCCGTCCCACCTCCATCATCCTTCTCCATGCTGTCAACACCTGCATCGCACAAGGGTGTGCGTTTAGCTCCGGAGTCCTAAACCGTTCGGCAGGCGGCAGCGGGAGCTGCGAGGGCAGGACTGAGGCCGAGTGTCAGGCAGGCCGGGAACAGCAGGGGGAAGTATCCGGCTGTACAGAAGAACCACCAAGAGAAACTCCCTGCCCAAGGCTGTTAGAGGAGCTAATTGCAGAGGTCCCTTTAGGCTTGTGTGTCTCCCACTCCCATCTCCCTCTACGGGAAATAGTGGGCCCTGAAAGTAATTGTGTGTAAGGAAGAAAATGGTTTTCCAGGCAATATACAGAGAGAACACTGTGCCCTGGTCAGCTGCCCAGCAGTGCACATCTGTGAGCTCCTGAAAGGACATGCTTACTGGAGGGACATGCAAAAGGCTTTACCATTTGAGTACCCTACTGAATGATGCTGACATGATCTCCATGACCCAAGCCCATGGGAAATCAGAGGGAGAAAGGCAGTTTTGTCACATGCATGCCTGGAACGGGATGTAGCTGTCATCCCACCAACGCCTGGGTGCTCACAGCAGCCAGCAGTTCAAAGGAGCACATCTGGAATCATTTACAGCAGCATCGGGAAGCTGTCATGAGCAGCAGCAAGACATAGTTGCTTAATTATTGTGGGTCCATATCCTTTGCCACTGTGAAGCTTTCAGTGGCYGTTCAACCTCCTCGGCACAGATCCCAGCACACCATCCCTGCATGCTACTGGTCACATATAACTCCTGTGATGGTCCACAAAGCATCGGTTTTACCTCAAGCCCTGCCCTGATGTGTCCAGCTCAAGCAAATCACTATTGGGACTGTAGGAAATTCATTGTTACAGCAGGAATGAAATAAAAAGATCTGAATTACTCAAAGAGTCTAGTACAATAACCCCATAATGTTCCCTATATCTCTTCCCACCAGACAAAAACGTAGATTTCATTCCAACAGTATCAATTCATTCTCTTCAGGGAAGTCCATCAAGAAACCTATTTGCAGCAGCTGTACTATTAACATTAACTTCTGACATATCCTGGAAGAGGAAAGGAGTACAAATGTACCCAGGACAGGTTTCCACTTTACTTCTATATCCTTTATACCTCATGCCTCCTTATAAATGTAGAACAGATGGGCATTTTAATTGAAAATTCTCCTTTTATTTCCATATTACCAGCATCCTTGTTGGCTCCTGGAAGTGAAGGAGTTAAGCAGGCTTTAGTGTGCATTTTCCTTGTAGTGCAAAGGGAGAAAGGCTAAGGAGTCTTGCTCATTATCCCAGTGCTGAACTTGGAGGCTGAACTTCCTCTGGAATCGTTTGCATCTTCCCTTTCCACCTCCGGCAATGCCTACGAGGTCARGACCTTGACCCAGGAAGGATGGGATTAGAGCAGGAGGGAGGCTGATGCTTWTGCTCAGTCAACTGTTTCAGAGTGGGGCAGATAGTTTTGGTGCTCCCTGTGCTAACAGGAAGCAGCAGAACATGAGAAAAATGGAATAAAAATAATAGAAACCAAACAGGAATGTTCAGAAGTTCTGGGGAGAGGAGGGAACATGAAAGCACAGGGGRTGCTTGAGGACAGAGTGCCCCGATACAAAAGCTGCTCAAAGGCAGCAAGTCAGATATACAGAAAAATGCGAAAAAGGGACAGGGAAATCTTAAAATCAGGACCAGATTCCAAAGCGTACATCTAAGAGTTCAGCTCACGCTGCAATAAACAGCCAGATGGCTGCGTATCCCAGAGAGACGCCGCTGGGAAAGGAAGCGGAGAGGGAAAGAGGGGGAGAGCAGGGTCACTTACACACGCCTCTTCCATTCCCAGTGAAAGAGGAAAAGGAAATGCAGATTAAGAGAGGTCTTCACGGCCCCAGCGCCGGCTGAGCCAGTGCAGGCACAGGAGGCCGAAGCAGCAGAGGAATGTCTTTGAACCTCTCATGCTCGCATGTTTTTCTTGCCTTGTCCCCTTCTCATCCTCTCCCAGCACCTCAGCCCACTCCTTTCTTACTTGCACACCACCCCTCTCGCCATTTCTGAGTCTCTCCCCCCCTTTCCAGAGCCCCAGAGCAGAGGCGGGTTTACAGCACTGTGTCACGGTCTCACGTCCTCTCTGCTCGTGCTGCTCCAGAGCAAAGTCCCTCACAGGTCACGGCCAAACACGTGGGAAGCAGTGAGACAAGCCTCCGTTCSTATGAAAAGTGCTCCCCAGCGTTCCCTGAGATCCACAGGATCTCCCAGAGGGAGATTCATCTTCCCCGTGAAAAAGCTCCTGCATAAAAAATGATCAAATACTTCTTCGTATTTTCTCCTCCCATCCTCCCTTGCCAATCAGAGAGAGATGAGTCCTCTAATGAGACTAGGAACACGAAGTAGCTAAACTACAATTCCGAGCAGGCACCATACAGCTTATACAGACTGAGATTAATTTTGAATTAAGCAGAACATTTCATTTCAGAAATACCAAAGCATTTCATTTCAATAGRAATCATTTAAATGAAATATTTTCCTTCTCCTTTTTTTACTCTCTGTTCTACTTAAGTGGCTAATAATTTCAATTGCTCTGCCCAAATCAAGATAAAAATAAATATAAAGTTGTAAGGGTTTTCCATAGAACAGAGACTGATCGGTGCTATTTTGTGCACCAGCTCCAAAATCAAACACGCTACCAATAAAGTCAAACAGACTGGACTTCCCGTACCAGGACAGGCAAATACTGTGAATTTAGGATTGCATCAATTGGCTCAAAATCAGGACATCTTGCTGTTGTTCTTGATCCTCACAGCTCTCATTACGTGATCCTGATTGTTCATCCACCCTTTCTGTGCCTCGGTTTCCTCAGTTATGAAATAGGAAGAACGCTAACTTAGCTTTGTTTAGCACCCCCACAATTTTGTGTTGAAAGCATGAAACCAGTTTAAAGAAACACGATTAGATGCTTCAGCTGCTACTAGTGTCTTTTCTAACTAGGTCTGTAAAAGCTTYAGCCCTCCAAGCAGCCAAGAAAGTAAGGAACATCGCTGAATTCCAAATCAGTCGGTTGAGTTTTTTTTTCCTTGGGCTCTTTTTCTGGCTTGATCTGTAGGTGTTATGTACTGAATATGGATTCTTTTAYCCTATTCAGCTAGGATGCAAAGGCAAGTTCACAAGGAAGGCAAGAGAGAGGAGAAAGTCCTCTTTACCCATCAGTTGGCCGTTCTTAGCCAGCCTCGACCCCGCAGGGCGAGAGGCAGCGGAAGCAAAGGCCAAACTGGAATCACTTGGTGCCTCAGCCAGTTGCAAAACAAATGCAAAGCCCCAAACCCCCAGCACTGTCCTGTTCTCCTCTGATACGCTCCCCTTCACTGGAGAGTATTGCATTACCCATACAAATGACCTGAACCCTCTGCTAAAATTAAATGACTACRGGAAATGGGGGAAAAGTTACAAAGAAGGAAAGCAGCATTCTAAAAGTTACAGGAAGTTTGGAGGTTAAATCGACGTTAAGTAGGTCCTTTTACCTTCTCTGCAGCAAGCAAGYGTCTCGTGGAATAAATCAACAGAGTTTAGTAACCCATGTCTGGCTACAGACACCAAAGCAGCCYGGGACGCCAGGTCCTGGGTGCGCAGCATTAGCCCTCCCGTCCACAGCCCGAGACACTGCGATGCCTGGCAGGACGGTGGGAGCATCAGGGCACAGCGCGAGGGAGCGGGGGGAGGAAGGGCCGCGCCGAGTCCTTTAGTCTGCGCGTTCATGACCGTGTTGCCTCCTCAGGTCAGGTCCTGCAGGTCATGTCAGCATCATTCCCTACGGCAAACGCAGACGATGAGAGGGACAAAAGTCTAAGAGCCGTTTGCAGCCTTTTTTGTTCCTTTCGGCTAGGATGCAAGACAGGGAGGGCRTCTCTGCTATTTTTGTAGACGTCTCCCAAGCACCTCTGCTGACCTGAAATTATTCTGCCAGACTGCACAGAGCTCAGTCAAAGGGGACCRGAGAAGCTAACAAAAAGTAACATAATAGGAGCTGTACGGTATTATCACAGGGAATGCCAAGGGGATTCCTGGAGAAAATGGTACCAGAAGCCATTACTCGGGGCATATTCTCAGCTGGCAGTAACTGGGCTGACAAAATGGTTTCTACCCAGGGGCACGAAAACTAAGAGGTATTAACCTAGGGGYAAAGGGAGAAAGCTCTCTGAAGGAGACACCATGAACAAGTGGCATCTTACGTCCCCCCATACCCCTCCCCAAGAGGTTAATACACTAGGCTGACTCACCAAAGCTTTTAAGAAAATACTATATTCAGAGAAGGGAAAGAAAAACCTCTGTTGCTGCTTTTTTCCTCTTTGTTCTGTATGCTGGCTGTGTTAGGGTGGATAAGATATCCTTTCGTCTAAGCTTTTTATTTTTAGCACTGACGTTCGGCAATTTTCCCTTCTACATGTCCACCTTTAGAAGGAGGTTAAGGTCTTCTATAAGGAATATCCTATTCTGTTCCTGGATGCTTAGATGATGGGGTGTAGTACTTTGAGAAGTCAGCATCTTTAGGGCTGTTTGCTTTCATCTTTGCTTGGAATCTCAGTTTTAGATGCTGCTGAGTAAGTAGGGAAAAGGAAGAGACAAGAAGGGGGAGGCTTGAGCAGGAGGAAGGCAATCAGCTACCACAACACCTTGTAAACTGGACTGCTCTTACCCTGTGACTGCCAACAGAGTTGCAGGTGGTTTTACCATCCCTTCAATCCCRTGAGCAAGAGCCAAATATCAGGAAAAAATAAGTTTTATGAGTGAGATGCTAAACCAGGCACTATAATTTATATACGATCTTTAGTATGTGATAACTCATCTGTAGAGTAATAGTTCACTTTTCAGTCTTGCCCTTTGAAGATACGTGCTCCTTTGGYGTCTCACATGACCCACAGAGCTTCTCACCCAGCAGGACTGTTATCTTAGCTGTCTCTCTAAACATCACTGCAATGGGAAAATTAATCACGTGGGCTGAAGCCTGGAACACAAAACTTGGCCAAAATTGTATCATTTCCACTCAGCAGACAGGCAGAGTGCTTCTGGCACCTCTGAGAGCAGGAGGTCTGTTTTACTGACTGGCTTAGATTCCAGATCCCCTGGAGCAACAGAAATTGAAACACGCTGTCCAGAAAGATTTAATGAAACAGTCTTTCACGCACGAAGATCGGCACCCAGCCACTCTCGCTTTGCCTCTGCTTAGCAGGTTGCCTTGGCTGACAGGGGATCAGAGCCCAAGGAAGCTGGAGCRCAGGAAGGAGAATACTTCTTCTGAGTAAAGACAATTGCGACATAGGAAATGTTTGCATTTCTGGGCTGTAGCAATAACCAAGACAAATGTACTTCCCTCTGCCATAAAATTTGTGATGTTTCATACCGCASAACAGTTTAAGGTACACAGTCTTTTCAGTGGGATTTGCTCTAACTTCCTCCGCAGCCCTGCATTTGAAGCCAGAATTCCCTACCTCCTCGCCAATAATTATTACAGATCCGGGCTGCATCATCAGGATACAGAAAGTTTTAACAACATCCCTGTCTGAGTCTCTCCTGACTTGCTTAATGAAGTGTGGAGTATTTTTACCATCATTGTCTGTTTTGCAGAAACATCTAGGATTCCCAGTCGTGCACCGTATCCCTGCAGCACCAGCTGCTGTACACACACGCAAAACAGMAACAGACTCTCCCCAAGGAAGTTATCTGATGGGACTTGCTGAATTCTACTTGTGTCAGTACACAAATGAGGTCCTACAGCTTCAAAAATGATTYGTGCTGTCAAATATCCAACTTTAGGGTTCTTCATTCCCTGGAAACAAATAAAACATACCCTTAAGCCAGTTCTCACAAAATTAAGCTCCTTCAAACCATCATTCTGGAAAGCAGATACAGATCTTTTTTTTTCTCGTGACTAGCAAAAGCTAGCAAAAGCCTATTATTGGTGAAAACTTCCCAGAGAATAATGCCAGTTGATTGGGGGGAACCTTTAGAAACACTTCCACGCTTGTTAAGCTTTGTGTTATTTGGTTTTCTTCTTGCTGCATTTCAGTTCCACACTGGGCACTGTGCAGTATAGTGCTATGGAAGAAAAAAAAAAGAGAGAGAGAGAAAGAAAAAAAAAATCAGTTGTCTTTGGGTTTCACTCCTTCCACTTACAGGAAGTGTAGAAGCTCCACAGAAACTCCCATGGCAGGTCTACAGCAATGGAGACAAATACTGAGCATCCAGGGCTGGACCACAGCCTTGTGAGGATTTGTGGGTTTTTTTGTTTTTTTGTTTTCTTTCCCTTAGGAAGCGACAACAAGACAGAAGTCTTTCTCCTCCTTCCCTCCCATCAGTAAATACCCTCCTTCTTTAATAATATAAGAAAGAATAAATGCAAGGAGCAAAAGCATAGAGAATAGAGAGGTCTCCGAAACGAGTAAAGAAGCTCGAGTAATTGAACAACTTATATCCAATACACTGAGTTATTAAGTTTTGAGAATTGATGAAATATCTCTCTAGACATAGAGTTGCCTCTTGAGTGCCAGGATAAATAGCACAGCTTAGGCAGCCCGGTTTTGAACATGGAAACATTGTCCATGCCCACAGGCAAGGCTGTAGCTGCTGCTGATGCAGAAAATGTTTAGGAAAAAGCCTAAGAAACAGAAGAAAACTCTGAAGGTAATGAAACCGCAATGGCGCTGCGCATCCAGACAGACACCATTTGATGACCATGGCTTAAAATCAGCAAACTAGAACTTACATCTCAACTGTGCTGTGAGTTCATCAATCTACCACTGATTTTACTGACAGCTGAGGAACCTTTTCCCATGCCATCCTCCTCCTGGTTTCCATAACTTGCTGCATTTCTAGTTATTTTCTGTTCCAATGGAGACTGATGGGACTGCTCCCACAGGCCAGCTTTGGCCAAGTACGCACGACTACCTACGGATACACTTAGATTATGTCTTGCAACCTGAAATACGCTATGGTTTCAACTAAACTGCAAATGTATTATTTCACAATGAAACTATATTGTTTCTTCCCTGCAAGTAGCTGGAAGCATTGCTCTTAACAACTAATAATCATCCTTTGCATATATGTAGCATCTTTCATTCATGAGTCTCAAAGCACTTAATAAGCAACAATTAATTAACCCCGTAACATGTCACTGCTGTAATTAAGGCATCTATATAAGGAATAATTGCACCGCAAGTGATTCCGGTTCCAGTAATTTCATCAAAATGCAGCAGATATGTCACAGCAGTTGATARTGCAATGCAACAACTGGCTGCTGCCTTAGAAAGGCCTCAGAAGTTCTTTATTAGGCTTTGAAGAAGAATTTAGGAAAGCAGACTACAAGTAAGTAAATTGTAAATGTTACAGGATTTCTGGACAATGCAATTTATCCCCTCTCTTGTAGCTATTAGTCACCAGCATAATTTTGTTCATCACATATGTGTTTACTTAAAAGCACCCTAAAGAATTTCCATAGAAACACTGATCTACAATTCCACAGGAATTCTCTAGTCTAGCAAATCCTTGATTTGCAACTTCAGAGCACAAAGTTTCTGGATCAGTTCAGCAAGACCATCAAGAAGAAGGCAAACGATTTTCGGTGTCCCACTGATGCCTTTAAATAGCTTTGAGAATCTCAGGTTAAAAAAGGAAACAGCATCCACAGGCATAAAAAGTGCTCTTAACTCCCAGGTATCACATTTGCATGCCCGAGCACAGGGCATTAAGCAGACAACCACCATCTTCAGACAGTCATAAAGGCCCCTGAATGTCATAGTGTTATTAGTCACTCTCAGCAGCCTGGTTTGGGTGATACTTCGTGTCTCATCATCAGTTTGGATGAATGCCGTCATCTGTGTCTTCTTTTGCTAGTGCTGAATTAGCTTCTTGCCTACCATTTCATASTTCCTCTTCAGTACTAATACTGAATAAGTATAGTAATAACTGTCCTATCTTCCCATGCAATTATGACATTTTTCTCCAAGACTAAGGAAAGGAGAATTTGTTCCTGTAGAGAGCTTTCATCTGCACACAGCGCTTTAAGGCAGCTGCCCAGATTTATATAATCTGACAGCTCAAAGGTGGAAGAATAATATTAATGGCAAGAATTGCCATTTATTCAGCAGTTCTCAAAGCACTGTGGTGTTCTTCATCAATGTTAATTAAGTCTTAAACAACTGCCAGTGTTTTTGTAAATAGGGAATCTTAAGCATACAGAGGGTAAAAGGACTTGCAGGAAGGAAGTCACAGGAGTCAGTAACACATTTAGGAACAGAGACCAGACACCAGCCAGTTAGGTCAAGCCCTAATTTTGCCCTAGCCCTTTCCATTATGCAATTAAAGTGCATTCATAAGTGCTGGTTTATAAGAAGAGGCTGTACTTTTGTTCACTGTTGCTGCTTTCTCCCTTTCCAAGCCCACACTCAGATACAATCAGACTGGCTCGCTACCCAACACTGCAAGGATATTCTAAAGTAGTGCTTGAAATGCTAAAACTTGCAGTACCAGCCCAGGATTTTCACAGGGCTCTGAACCACAGCAACAGAAGACTGTTTATATTGAGATATTCTGTATTGCTAGGCAACAAGCACATAGAAGTAGGAGATCAATATCTTACCAAGTATATAATTTGACCTGGTTTTATCGAACTCAGTGACTCTATACCAATTTAAACCAGTTGAAGCTGTGGTAGCAAGACAGAAAGGAAATACTTAAYACATATAAAAACATCAAGATCTGGAATTTAATCAAAACAGAGAGAGAACTATCTTGCTTCACCATTTAAGCCAATCTTTGGAAGAGATCCAAACAAGACTGGGGCGAGATTTTCCCCACACACCCACCCCTATTGCCTAAGTAAAGCCGAGCTAGGTTATTTCTATCAAAGCTCTGCCTTGTGCTGTACCAAGAGTCAAGTCAATCCTGGAAGGGCTTGGAGGACCTGAAAGGCAACACTGTGAGAGCGACAGCAGCTATRGGCAGTAAGCAACAGAAGCATTAACCCAAGTCTGGGTCGTATCACCCCAGACCAGTGCAAAGGCAGCAGCACAGGATCATGACTTMTTGGCTCTGCAGGCTGAGAGTGCACCAGCTGTAACCACAGCTGCATGGGCAGCCACCGCTCTAAAGTTTTAGCATGCTTCATACACCAGTTCCTCCTTAATGGGAAAATAGTGCRTGGCATAAAATGTCCTGGTAATTAAGTTTCCAAAATGCCAAACCTTCTACGTGCCTCACCTCAGTCGGCAGTTCTGTAGGGCTTAGTTTAGGCTGCAAACCAGTCTGCAGCCTCTGGCAGCAGTGTTCAGCTATTCTGAAAGGCGTTCAGCTCGCGTTTAACCCACTGTTAAGAGACATCTAGGTCTTTTTTAAATTTATCAGACAGCTTGCGCCTACTAAGAAACATTTGACRTGGCAGCACTCTGTCAAACACCTCAGAGATTGTCTTTTCTGTCCAGAGGATCCAAACTAATGTTAAAAATATACAAGGGCACTCTAGCTTGGTGTGATGTCAAAGGAAATGCAGTTAATCTACCTGCAGGCAAAAAAAAGAAAGTCTGCAGTACTGTGCAGAAACAGGCTCGAATTTTTGAGGTCATAACAAAATTCATACAGCATACTGTAAGAAGAGGAGGTGGGTTTCCTGCTGTAGAACAGAGCTCTTGCAAGCCAGGAAGCATTGCCTACGTTTACCATTAAGGCTCATTTTTCAGCACGTCAGTAAGACCACGCTGGAGGGAGAGAACGCTGTTCTGTTTGAGAGCTAAAGCTGAGAYTTCAGTTCTCATTTCTGTCCTGATGCAAAGAAAGCAAGCAAAACCCCTCCAAACCAAACCCAACTGTCTTGCTGTTAGGGCACCTGGAACACAGAAGCCATGTCAAAACTAGAGAGAAAAAGGGGAGAGAAGGAGACAGAGAAAGTCAGAGCAAACAGCAGCATGCTAGTCAAGTCRTCCATGCGTTCACCTATTGAGGTAAAGAATAGAAATTAAATCTCRGATCAGATAATCTTCCTTGATGAAGTTCATTTAGAACTTCTTCTTTAACTGAAAGCAAGGTTTGTAGCACAAGGTTTCTGACTAGAAAATATTCTTGAGCAGCTCTAGTAAGAAGCCAGATGGAGATATGTACTTGTCAAAGACACTAGCCATAGCAGAATATTTCAGGACAGAAGGCTGAAAATATTTCAGTCTCAGATATGCTCATTATGCAATCTTTAACCAGAATTTGATTTACCTTAAGAATTAAGGCTACTGAGAACCTTGAAATTGGGGTACATATTTAATCTCCTAAACTTTTATCTGTTCAATAGTAAAGAAAAACAACAGGATTTACTTGTCRTTGCATTTCTTAATGCCCTCAGATAAAATAAGTTCACACTTGCAAACTGCCTGTTATATGAAATCTTGGGGATAAGATTTCTTTATTTTGTGTCAAGCACCTAATGCACCGAAGAAGTAATTGACTGACTGCTGTCAGCAAGTGCCACTGTTACACTGGGTTCATTCTTCACCTAGAGACCCAACTAGACAATTACAGCTTTAGAAACCAAAAATCTAAAAGAAAGAGCTCAACTAAGGATGGGCGGGTAACGGTTTCTGCAGCATTAGTTCTGCACGACAATTAGAAGAAGGTTTCTTCAGGGGTTCATGGATTAATTTACAAAAGACTAGATATTAAGCTAAATATGCAACACGGGATATTCTCCTCTCAGTTTGCTCCACATTCGTGCATGGTGTGGAGAACCTGCTT
This sequence comes from Rhea americana, assembly GCF_003343005.1. Taxonomy (NCBI): domain Eukaryota; kingdom Metazoa; phylum Chordata; class Aves; order Rheiformes; family Rheidae; genus Rhea; species Rhea americana. The sequence continues at coordinate 672,400 of NW_028186623.1, read as the reverse complement.
TGTAAGGAATGCTCTTGTTTAAATGGCTTGATAAATTGGATTCCTTTGATGCTGTTTGCTCTTGCCTTCCTTAATCTCTCTTAATCATAATAATGATTTTTTTTCAGTCTGCAGTGCATCTGACCTACTTCCACATTCCCCCCATCATGCTGTTCTTTTCAGTCTGTATTCTCTGTGAAATATCTGTATTTTTCCTCCTCTTTTTCCATTAAAAAACAGTCAATAAAAATGTGTTAAGAAAAAAGGAGGAAGATGATCCTCAGGCAAACTAGGTGTTCTGATTCCCACCACCCAGTGAATACTGGAAAACTCGTGCTAGGATTCTTTGCTTTTAACCAGCTCAGGCATCAACCTTAATCAGTCCCAAGATACTGCTTGTCTACATGGAATTGGCTGAAGTATTTGAACCAGAAGGCTCTGACAGAGATGTACAAATTGCAAGCACTAATGTTCTGGTTTTAGATTTTTATCACTTCAACAAAAGAAGAATCATGGGACTGAAAAGAAGAAAAAAGTGATTTTGATATAGGGACAGAAAAAAAAATAATTCGTTTTAAATAGTGGCGGTTGCATCACTTCAGACATGTTACACACTATCCATCCTGAACTCTGTCTGAAGCAGAAGGACAGTGCAGGGATTAGGGTTTTAATACAGAATTTAGCATCACGGATTACAGTCCCTGCCCCACACAGCCTGTCTGTGCAGCCTTGTCCATTTATAAAACAGGACTAACATTTTTTCCCCCTCAGCAATACTGTAAGAGCAGCAACACTGAATATTGTCACGCAGTTAAGGCTAGATACAATTTAAAGTAAGTAATTGTTGAATGGGATCGTGGGCACCGAGCATGGGATCTTCGTGGGCATTTGAACTGAAATCCACAGTCCCTCTCCTCTGCCCAGGGCCCACCTCTTTCTGCAAGCATGCTAATTCAGCACGGACTCTCTTCTCGGCCTGAAAATACCCTGCGTACCTGTAGTTTTGCACAGGCCTCAACCGACCCTGATCTGAGCAGGGAAATGCTTCAACTCACGTGTAAACTCTCGTGTAATCCAGAAGGGAGGAGCAGCGCCTTTTTACATCGCAGGTAAGCTCCACAGTCACCCTAGATGCTATTTTAGCTACATCTTTTTTGTTTTTTATCTGATTCTTTGATGCTATGGCAATTGGTACCACAAAAACAAAGCAAGATCATCTGGTTGCATGCAAACCGCTTCCAAACACCTGTAGGTGCTGGTGAGGAGCGTGGAAAGCCACACTGCAGAGGAACCGAGCATGGCAAAACAGGCTGGGTTAGGCTAGATCTCAGTTTTTGAGGCTGTAGGTCTTGATGTGACACGTAGCAAAAAGATGGCAGGAGGGTTATGTTTGAGGCCTGGGGACAGGCCATAGACATTTCCACTTTTGGGCAACTCCACTCTTCCTTGGAGATCAGGAGGGGAAATAGAAAAGTAGCATTTGCTTCAAGGAAGTTATTTGTTTCTTAGCTTCTGATATACTCAACTCGGAAGACACCAGCCTGCAGATTCTCATCTGAAGGGTCAGCACTGCTGCAGACTTTGTACCTTTCTGAATCAGAGGCGCTCCAGTCTTCACCTGCTGTTCTGAGGGGTCTTGTGACCAAGCCAGTTTGCTATCTGCCCTGAGAACATGACTGTCTAGACAAGTCAGGCTTTGGAGCTATTCGTCCAGCTGAGTTAGGCAGGAGTCAAGCAGCTGTACGCACAAACTCCTTTGGCAGCATAGGATGTGCTGTGATTACAAAGCAGTAAAGGAGAATCACGTAACTGGAAATATGGCAGGGATTATCATAGCGCAAAGCGTATCTTCAGCTTGGAACTAGTACACATACTGGAACTAATGCTAAAAGATTTGGGAAGAGCAGTACAAAATCCTGGACAAGACTTGGGGGGAAGAATAAAACCCCACACAACAATCCTAACTGCCATTGTGTGTGTCGATGCTTGTTGACTAATCACGTCAGAAGCTGTATTCCTGATTTGCTGCAACATGACAGGGAGGGAAAGGAGAACCAGGGCCCGCGTTCAGGGAACAAAATGTTCAGAGCCAAGTAAGCAAAGACAAAAGGACAACAGGAATCAAAGGGTATTGTAGCTGATCCAAGAACATAAGACAGTTAGAAAAATAGTCCCAGAAGTAAATTGCAATAAATGGCAGGTACCGTAGTAGCTAGAGAACAAAGAAACAAAGGTATTTTCTGAGCAATAAACCAAGGAGCATTACATAAAAGGCGAAGCTTGTTTAAAGGGAAAACCATCCTCACTCTGTGCTTTGCACTGTACTTAATGGTTCAGTGTCAAATCAACAAGGCAGCCTAATACTGTAGCATCCAAGCGAGTCTCACTTTCATCACAGAATACCTGAGGCTATTTTACAGATGCCAAGCCAAGGTACAATCAGGTAAGTGACAAAGCCACAATTTGTCTATGACAAAGCAAGAGCTGAATATGGTTCTCCAACAGTTCAGGCCAATGTTCTCACTGCTGAATCCCCTTCAAAGCCCCCAACCCTTAAGTATCTATAAGAAGGCACAGGAAAGTGAACTCAAGTTAACTTTATGCTGTTTACCAGAAACCCAGTAAATCCGTTCGTGATAAGACAGTGCAGAAACTGTTTCCTGCTGTATAGTTCACGATCCAGGGCATTGCTGCCTGAAAGACATGACTTTCTCTCCCTGCCCTCATTACCTTGCATGAAATGAATTTGCTGAGTGCCATCCCTAGCACCAACACTACAAAAATCACCATCTTAACTAGCAGCATTTGCAGTCTTGTCATACCTTGTAGCGACCGAAGAGCTTCACCCCAGAACCATTCTCCTTGCAACGTGCATTCGGTGGATTAAAAATCTCATTTCCACTGGCTATCTTGCATTTGTCAGAACAACTGTGCAAAACTCCCTTATAAATGAGAAAAGAAAGACTTTCAGAATTAGTAAGCTATTTTTTTTTAAGCAGCTCTTCTTCACTGGAGTGTATGTCTAATAACTAATTATGATGCTAAGTCATGGAATCTGATGATAAAAAAAAATTAGCTATCCCCAGAAGACACAGAATCTAATAAATGTTCTCTGCAAATCTAGCTCCTAAATCTGCTGCCCGTTGAGATAATGAAGAATGATTCAGTCTGAGCCAAACACCTTTTTATTTCCAGATGCAAAACTGCTCAGCATTGTACGAGGCTGCTACCGACAGCAGCAAGGTAACTGTGGGGGACAGTCACGCACAGAGCAAAAMCGGCTGATGTGGCACCAGCTGCAGAGAGCAGGAGCTCACTGTCCACTTTCCCGGGGCTTGAAAGATGAGGAGGGAAACACAGCCATAATGAAGGCATGGGGGCAACAAATGTTAGTAGAATTCTCAGCTCAATTTGTGGTTTGGGATTGCTATAGAGATTTGTGYGTGTTTATGTTCAGCCTGTCTGTGGGATACACATAGATTCCACTCCAAAGATTTTGCTCCCCGTTAGCTATTTTCCTTTTACTATAGCAAAGCTCACACATAAGCTGATTCCCCAGCAGGTATTTTTATTTATTAATGCTGCTGAAGATGAGACCTGTACCAGTCCCTTGGGTAGCAATACCYGGTAACGCTCCTTAATCCCTGCGCTGAGAACAAAGCTATTATTAGATTGCCTTCAAAAAATGGTCGGTGATCTAACGTTAGGCAAGGAAACGCTAATCTGTTAAATTGGGATATGCCTTCTGTTTTCTGACCTACATATTTAATCAATTTGTGTTTTCAAGGGTCTGATATCACATGGCTCTGCTCCAAGGACAGCCTGAGTTTCCATATCCAAGGCACTTGAGAAAGTGCAACAGCTGATGATACAGCACCTTTCTATACATTTCCAGACGTGGGGAGGTACTGCTTCCTGGCAGAGCAGCCCGGCAGGTAAGACAGAGCTGCAGCTTTGGAATTGGTATCCAAAGCACGTAGTAGGGAGCTGCCCTTGGAAGGAACATTTTGCATACCTTATGCCAGAAGGACATCTGGGCCAGGCATTTTGGCCTTTGGGTTTAGCTGTCCCAGGGCCAAAATGCACACCTGGCCCAGAAGTCCTGGTAGGATGCTCAGAGGGAGAGCAATCATGTAAAAGCTTTGGGGACTTGACCTGAAGCCCAGTTCTCCGCGGTGGGAGCTCCCTCAGTCACCATAGGAACCTTTAAGCTATGTTCCTCAGTTTATTTCTGACACCTTCTCTTTCCTACCCATTGCCAAAAGCCACCCTCATCCTTTCCCTCCCCTCCAGTCTTTTTTTTTTCCTCCAGCTCGTCCCTACTCCCACGGCCTGATAAGCTATTCTTCACAGCTGCCTGGCTCTCTGCAACGCTACCTGCCCTTATCCAGGATCCTCATCCAACATCCCAAGGGTGAGGACAGCCACCGCTGCCTRCAGAGCAAGTCTGAAACAACCAGGCTAATCTGCCGGTTTACGGCACAAGCCCAGCATCAGCTCTAGTCCCTGCAGACACCTTCTACAAAGCCTAGTAGGCAGATGAGAACCTTACTCATCTCCTTATTACAATGCCCCATAGGAAGAATATGCTGCTCAACTTGCCACGGCTCTAGTGCACAGGTCTTGCTGCCTTTTTTACTAACTCACCCATGATTTAAGCTGGTTTCGTGCCCAGAACTCCCTCCACAAAGATCTCTCWTCTGCCAGAGTCCTTTGGGGTGGCAAACGCTGATGTGTGCCAGCATAATCACCTTTCATTTCTGGTTGCTGCTGGTACCGTAGTCCAAGAGTTTGCACAGCTTTATAACTAGACAGCAACCTCAACTTGCTGCACCTGCTTTCCTGAGAGCTGTTAAGTCCAGCGTTTATACCCTGAGCCTCTTTCCTCGCTTCTGTCTTATATTCCATTTATGTTAAGCTTTGCAGTTTTAACCTTTGCATCTTATTTCTGTTTCCAGCCTTAAGCATTTATCCAGTACTTTAAGTGAAATAATGTCTATACAGTCTTAAAAAAATATATACACAGAAGTCCAGCCCCCTTAAGAATTACTGCAATTTCTGCCACTGACTGCAGGAGCATTAGAAAGTGACCCTCAGTGCAGCAGAAGACAGCATGATGTTTTAGATGGTTATAAAATAGTTTAGTAAGCTTTTAACCTAAGTTCTGGCAAGTACTGAGCTTTGAGCTTTCCCACAGTCTTCAGCTTTACAGTTCTGAAGTCTGTGTTAATCTTTGTATGGCTCAGAAGTTTGCCAAAGACTACCTGTGAGGGCTTAAAATCTACCCTAAAATATAAAAAGCTTTCCAGAGGTTTTTGGCCACTTTATCAAGCTAGGTGCCCATGATAAGGCCACATTGCCACATACACACTTGTGAAATGAAACAAACCTTTAACAGGTACTTTTGCAAAAGATGGTCAACCTTGACTGAGCACAAAATATTTGATGAAATCCTACAAAATAACTTACTTGCAAGAGGTTTCTCCTACTTCCATCAGTTTATATCTGGGACACCCAAACGCTAGAAAATTCAAATACCTTTTCTAAAAATAACCGAACATATTTATAGATATTTTCATTCTCCACGTAAATATGCAACACTAATTCCTGTTTTGTGCTGAGCAACACTCTCTTCTGGCAGCAACCTCTGCTGATTGTAATTACATAGCTCTCAGAAGTCAGGATCAACCGGGGTTTCTCCCAGCCCCGAGATGGGTGCGTGAAAAAGAAAAATTTTTCTGTCAGGTATAAGTCGATGAAGACAAGAGCTCTGAGCTTGCGTATTTGATGTCTATAACCACCCTGACTTTTTGGAGAGTTCAAAGCCAAATAAAAAAACTTGGTTCAGTCTTGGCTTTTGTTATAGCCAGCTGCTGAAAAGTTTTATCCATCCCTGAATTTCATAGTCCATTTGTCATCAAGGAAGACATTTCACAGAAATTTCATTTAACAAAAGCTTGAAAAATAAACTATAATTTAGATTCACTCTGTTCTTATTTAATTTCCTGGAACAATAGAACAGCAAAGACGCTGCTGCAACCCTCGAGTTTTAAGGTGGATGAAGATGTCACCTAAAATTTTGCTGATTCTCCCCATTAATTAACCCAACCAAAACACAGCATAGTCAACAACGTAGGGGGTGAATCTCAGAAATATTGGAAGCCACAGCTTGCCAAGTGGCTGTACTGAGCCTGACACGCTAACATTTGACAGCTCTGCTGTGCTCTCCTGGAGGCCACCTGAAATGCCGCTCGTCCATCCCAGCAGCAGCAAGCAGCCGTATGTTGCTGGTTGTACCAGAGGCCATTTGTAGCTCCTGCGCTCTGCCACCTTTCCCTTCCTCTCCTTTTGCTCGCTCCTCCTGCAGGACTGAATTCAGTGGCTGTGACTGCAAAGACAAGGGTGTTTGAGGCTCATCCTGGTATAGGGTTTCTCCACCCTGACAGCCATTCGCCTAGTCTCTAGGTTCTCTCCAGCTTCTCTGCAGACAGTTTCCATGACAGTAAGCACCCTCCAGCCTTGCGAGATTCCTTGTCTCACAGGCTGTTCAAAGCATCTCAGCTCATCCCTCCTCCTCCATTGCTTCCGGGCACCCATTTAGCAGTAACCTCTTGACTTATCCCTTCTCCAAGTTCTCCAGTTTGGAGAAGTCTTCCAGACTCTCATCCTACCAGTCTGTGCAAACCTATGTCCAACATTCGKATATTAAGAACTGCCACAGTTGTTACCATTACAAAACTGGAAGATTGTTGCATCTCATGCATCAGAGCTTAAGACACTCTCTATTGGAGATGGAGAAAATCTGAAACATGAAAATGCAGGAGAGTGTGCACTTCTTTCAGGATACTTATCCAGCTTGTGTCATTACTCCTCAGGCCTGATCCAAGCTGATATATTCACTCGCTTCAGACAAAGGACAGAAATGAATAGAAACAGGCAGCTATGGCCACATACAGTTAGTCATAAATATGCAAATTATCATACAACATAATTTGCATTAACGATGACAGGGAGCAACACTAAATCAGTAGCTATGAAAACAACGCAGGATCTGCTCTGCCCCGCGTGCCTCACCTCCACCACACAGTGCTTCACACTCTCTCCCAGCTAAGGAGCTGCGTGACCAGGACACTGTGCCCAGTTCAACCACGGCCACCGCAGGCAAGCGCCAGACACGCGGCCGTGCTGCATTCCAGGATGCTGGCAGGCTTCCCCGAGCCCAGAGATTTCGTACACTCAACGGTGCGTTACAATGTTTTAAGTCCACGTCCTCCCCTGCTCCTACAGCAGATGGATATAACGCCAGCGTGTCCTAATTCACACAAAATTCCAAAACCCAGGCCCATTTCTCCATAGGAAAAATATCCAAGTGTCAGCAATAAAACACAGGCCTCGAACACTTGCTTAGTAGGTCACAAAAATGCACAGGAAGGGCTTAATCTCCTCGGCCTTGCGGGGCCCCGGCTCACACGCTGTATTGGCTCGCCTCCCTCTTTGGTCTCCTTACCGGAGAGCGAGCTGCGGCAGTTCGCCACCCACGCCGGGGCTGGTAACTGCTTGGATAACTGCCGGTGCACTGCCTGTCTGACAGCTAGGGCGTCTGTCTCGCATTATATCAACAGCAGYGCAAGCCTGCAAACTTAAAGAAAATTGTGACCAAGCAAGAAGGAGGGCAAAAGGGAGGGATACAACCCCACTTCCCTCCTCCTCGAGGCCACAGCGGCTGGAACGGGCTGGCCTGAAGTTTCCCTTCGCAGCAAAACGTCCACACGGTTGACCCAGCGAGTCACTTGATTTCACAGATGCTCCACAGCAGTACAGCTCCAGGAGCAGTTCTGACTATGGGGGGGGATTAAAGAGCAAGCAGTCAAAGGAGCAGCTTTAGTCTCTCCCAAGCACAGCAGCACATTTGCACGCAACAAGAAATAAGCCTGGTAACTGGAAGACTTCCCTTCAGCAGGCTGCGAGCTCATCTGGGCAGATCTGACCAAAGAGACAGGCTAAACCAGAACATTATGTTCTGCTCTGCTTGTRCTTATATCTACTTGAACCTGACATAAGCATAGTCCCATCGACTGCTCTTGTACACTAAGAGTATCTTGTAAACATTAAGAGGTTCAGGGCCTTAAAATCAATTTAGTTATAGTCCTTATCTTACTCATTGCCTCCTATAACCAAATGTGGTATTGTTTGCAGGGGGGACCGAATAGTAATCATTTTAAAGAGGTGAAATCACATCCAGCTCCTTGGGTAAAGGCTACAGAATATCACAAACTTACTGTTGTTTGCGTTTTGAGTATTCAGCGACTATTTCAGCCAAGTGGTTTCCCATGATGGATTTTTTTTTTTTTTTTTTTTTTTTTTTTTGCTAAATAGTCTAAATGAGTGGTTCATTAAAAGGCTGATCTCAGGTATTTTGAGTATGTGTCTTTGTAAATCTAAGTAAATTCTAGGCTCACAATTGCATGCACGTACGCACGCACGCAGAAAAGCACGCAACTGAAGAACCCACATCAACTATAATTTGGTATTCAGGAGTGGGCCTTACCTTGGGGAAAGTGGAGTCAATASCCACCATAACTTTACTACCCTTAGTTACTTACTATTAGTAAGAGGGATAGTGAAAATGAAGATTGCTGCCTTGCCCTGCTCTCACCACTTCTGTCACCATTTGCGCATACAAAGTGTGCATATAGATTTTTCTTCTCAAATGGCGACAGAAACGGCTCTCTCTCATGGCTCAAATCTAGCATGAGGCATGACTAAAGTCTGTGGCATGCCCTGAAATACTGGGAGGAAAGGTGCTATAGAAATGCAAAGCAGCCTGCAGGGACAGAAATAGGTTCCCTCTCTTGCAGGGGTCCCTTCGTCCCTTYGCTGCTTTGTTTTTCCACACCTCTTTGTTGTGGTCCCAGCTTATTCTGTAAGCAGAGTCTGGTGCTGCTTGGCAATGGCATCACCAGCTTCTCAAAATAGATAAATAAAGTGCAGAAGAAATCTCTGAACACAACTGATGATTTTCGTCGAGCATTTCACTCCAATATTTCATTTCTCACTAAGAAAAATAATTAAAAGAAGTAGAATATGAAGGAAAAGAAGGAAAGATAGGGGGTTACCTGGCATGAGCAACTTGAAAACCAGGGCAGTTTATTGAAAGCAAGCAAATTTGGCGAGCCAGCCGGCAACGCAGCAACTCCCGACAGCCTCCCCCAGCTGTAGAGGCAGCTTCTTTTCACTACATTACCCACTAAAAAAGCCCCCTAAACCCAACAGTTACAAGCCAGGTAAACCCCTCTTCTTCAGTTTCCCTGACCTTGTTCCTCAGTAGGGAAAAAGTCTGTGTAAAACCCATGCATATATAACAAACTGCAGAGCTCTCAGAAGAACCGCTCGCACTAGGTAGAAATACACTCTTGATAATAGATAAATACGCATCCCAGCTGAAACGGAAGTTTGAGCTTGGTCAGGGATTGACGTCTGGCCACGCTGCTGCCTCTCATCCGCAGGGAAGAGATTTGGGAAAGCCCTGGCTCCGGCAGAGGCCATCAGGGCTCGGGATCCAGCCCGCAAAGGGCAGACGAGCCCTCCAGCTGCACGGCAGCGACCTGTGACCGGGGCCGAAGCGATTCACATCGGTCTTTCCCCGCCTGGCGAATTCGATACAAGAGCTCTGACCTTTTCTGCTCGTTCAAGTCAAAGCATTTCCTGGCATCATCGGGAGCCACTAAAACATCCAGAAATTTAGCAAGATGAGAGACTGAGTGAACAAGTGAACAAGAAACAGAAAGTTTTACATGGGAAAATGTTCTCCTTTTCTCTCTTTCTTTTTTTTTTTTTTGAGACCAAGAAAACAAAAAGGACGGCAGCGAGCTTCAGATCACAAGGCCACAAGCTTGGTGGGAGGCAGCGAGTGGAGAGACGCAGTCAGTCCTCTGCATAGAGTCGAGCCCTTCCTTTGATGTCCGTTTTTCTCCGGCTGCATTCCCGCTTGCAGCCCACCGTTTGGTTTTGCTTAGACCGACACAAGGAAAAATACTCGGCTTGGAAAGGGCAACAAATGAGCCCAACCAAAAATCACCAAGCGACAGCCCGTCAAAATGGGGAAGAACTTCCAAAACCGCAGAAGAGGCGATAGCATCTAACGCGGAGGGAAGGGCTCCGGTGCGCCGGCACCTGACTCCCCTGGCGCCCCGAGCTGTGCCAGGYGCCGGCCGCGCGGGCACCGCTCTGCCTCGCCCCGTTAGCCTGTCGGGTTTGGCAGGATCCGTCACAAGCCCCAGCGCAATAAATCACATGATTTTGCCTCGTCATCATGTTAACATATGTATTTGCTACGTCCGCTTTTATTGGTGGTTCAGATTGCTCCAGCCTCTGCACATTGGTAACTATCGTGGCTTGCTCATGACTGGCTTTGGAAATTTTCTTCACAACTTTAGCAGTTAAAATTTTGAAAGTATATTAAAGTTCCATAGCCAGATTTTCTGCATGCTTACAGCTTGTTTATCCCTAGTCACCCAATACTTTGGCAAACAGTGATATCATTTACCCAAACGCTCTCGATAGCTGATATCACCAGAATAGTCTAAATGTAGTTATGTATTATASTCACTGGGCTTCATGGATCCAAGTGAAAAGCCAAAAGCATCAAATTCAGCTGTGTGATAGTCTCAGCAACCCCCTCTCTTACCTTTTTAAATATTTCTGAGAATASCAGTGGGCCATTTCATATTTGCTTTTGCAATGCAAAAATAGCCGTAGCCCTGTGGTTAAGGCAAAGCACCTACCGTGGCTCTCATGCGAACTGCGCGGTGCGCAGACACGTGTGCTATCTCCACCCCAAGTGCACGTTGTTCACCACGCATCGCCGCCGCAGGGCCCGTGCCAGAAGGCAGAGAGCCTTTCAAAGCAACCGCTCCTCAATGCCACGGCCAGAGGAGTCAAAATGCACCAGCAGTCTGATTTTTAACCTCTGCGGTCACTAACGGGTGCAGGTAATTATCGGAGAGGATTTTCCATGTTGCTTAGAGCCTCCAAAACCAAGGCAGGTGTTTCAGCAAATGCTAACAATTTAACCAAGTGCCTGCAAAGCGGCTGGATGTTACAGAATGCTTGGGGTTGGCTACTGGAGCATCGCACAGGACAGAAGGTCTCACGGACGAGCCTCTGCTCAGTACTACTGGCTCCTGGATCTGCTGGAGAGCTTCACTCATTGGGAGGAAGGAGATGGTGGCTAACAATTCAGATTTTTATGTGAGGTTCAAGCTAACCTTTTCTGATAGAACAGCACTGTTTTTGCCTTAGGATGAGATGTCTGACATTTGAAGCTTAACCAGGTGGGCAGGCTTTCTGTTGCGAACGGGCTGTGCAAGCAGTCAACCCGCAGGCAAGCGAGCCCCGCAACTGCAGTAGGCACCTGCGCACAGGRAACCTCTGCCGACCTCGTACGAAAGGTAACCGTGGTCTCTCCACGCGCCCCTGTCGCCARGYCTCATCGCAGCCACCCTGCTCCYATTTACCCGCTGCCAGTCCTGCCASGGYGCCCCACTCCCSTGCAACCCTCACCACTTAGCCCCAGCGCAGCCAGCTCGCTCCCCCCCGGCACTGCAGCCCCCCTGCTTCCAGGCACCTCCAGCTGCAGCCCCCCGGGGCTCCCACGTGCTGCCCCTTGCCACTGACCCTGCTGCAGCCCCCCTGCTCCCCGCCACCCCACTGCAGCCATGCAGCCTGGCTGCAGCTCCCCTGC
>NW_028186623.1:653252-660283 GCF_003343005.1 Rhea americana | reverse complement strand
ATGCGCATGGGCGCCGGTGCGCGGCGGAGCCTTTCTCTGCGGCGCGGCGCGTGTGCGAGGGGGGTGTGTTGCCGGCGGCGGCGGGGCGCTCAGCGGCGGCTCCTTCCCCGCCGGGCCCTCAGCGGCGGCGGCGGCCATGTTAGCGGCGGCGGGACGCGGCTGGTAGGCGGCGGTTGGGGCGCCCGGGCTCGGCCCCCCGCTGTGGCGGAGCGAGGTGAGTGTGTGCGGGAGGGAGAGGAGGGCTGAGGGGGGAGGCGGTGCGTGTCCGCCGGGGGCTGTGGGGGGGGGGGGAAGGGGCGACGCATGTCGCGATAGCGCCGCGTATGTCGCCGGAGCGGCAGCGCGGTGGGGGTGGGGCGGGGAGGGGGCGCGCGGGAGCTTTTGTCAGCGCTTCCAGCCGTTACCGCCAACGGCCGCGGCTGGTCACGCGCGGCCGCTGCCTCAGGGGCTCCCTCCCCTCCCCGTGGCGGATGAATAAATAAATGAACAAACTCGTGGCTGCATCTCGCTCCCCCCCCCCTCCCCGTTTTTTTTTCCTTTTCCCTTCCCATTCTTCTTTTTCCCTCCGCCAGCGATTCTGGATTCCCTGTTACAGTAACGCACGTTTAGTCAGTGTCCCGTGTCGCTGAGCCGGCAGGAGAGGGATCTCGGAGATGGGATAGCTTGCTAGGGCTCCCGAAAATCATTTGTTAAGAAAGCAGGGAATAACTGGGATTTCAGGTGGCATATTCCATTACAAGTGCTTTCAAGATGTTGGGAAAACAGCACTGTGCTCTTTGGTGGGCATGCAGCTGCTGTCTAGCTCTGTTTAGCTCTTCCTCCATTGTGTAAAGTGTCCTTTGTGGTATTTGCAATGGGGTCCTTTTAATGCCTTGTTAGACCTTTTCAGGTGCAGCGAAAACCCACAGGCTTCCTTGGATCAGTAAGGGTGCTCTGCGGAAAACATCTGTGTGCTGCCAAAGTGTATGAAATGGCAGCGTGCTAAACATGTAAATGTTAGTAGACTTTTCATTATTGAGTGTGTGTGGAGATGGTTTTATCTGGAAAATCTTGGTGAGTTTTCATACCACATTGAAATGGGCAGGTGAGAAATAAAGAGAGAAATATAGCATGTGGTAAGGACAGATCTGCAGCACTTTTGGACTCTGAGTGGAGCTGAACAAATCACTTCAGCTAGAGAAAAAGGTAAATTGGTTTTTGAAACATTACTTACAAGCATAAACCCATATGCTGTATGGTTTTTCTTTCACAAATTACACAGTCTTACAGTGCCATCTCTTTCTCCTTTGAGAAATTATCTCATATCGCAATCTGTTGCTCCAAACTGAATTTTGATGGCTTTCAAATTTTAAGATGGTGATGGGAAYGAGTAATTTTTGCTACACTTCTAGACTTTGCACGTGAGACAGTGCAGAAAACAGCACTTTGGACAGAGACTTGGGCAGCTTTTGCTGGGGGTGGAAGTCCAATTTATTCTACTTGCTGATATGGTCATGGGTAAGTGCAATTTACAGAAATGGACGAAAAGACAGTGAAGTGGAGGCTTAAAAGAAGCTATTTTGCTTCAAGTAAAAACTTTAACACTAAAATGTTTTTACTCAGAAGTATATTACCCAGAGGTGACTAGAGACTCTTCTGTGGTATGGAGCAGGATGATTAAACTTCCAAGAGTATTAAAAGAATACTTATTTAATGAGTTTGAGCCTTGGGTATGGGATCGATGCCTTTTTTTTCTTCACAGAATAGGGACAAACATCCTAATGTGTTTGTTTAGTAGTATGTAATTTCTTTCCCACTGCACAGATGTCTCTTCATTCCAGTTTTGCAAAATTAGATTAGACTCAGGTGAGCAATTTATTTTGATTGGCAAGTAAAATATATTCTTCATAATAAAGAACAGTCAAGTAGTTCTTGTGCTTGGGTTGTTTTGTTTATGTCAAAGTTAGAAAAGGCTGCTTTGTGCTGTACTGCAGTGTGTACCCTTCTTTATTTGAGGGTTTTGTAGTGTTTGAACATACTGGAGCCATCTGGAAGACTGAAAATTTTGTTTCTTGGAGGATATGTAGCTATTGAGAATATAAAAGGGGGAAAAAAAGTGAGTCTGGCAATATGCTCTTTGTAAAACCTATTATTTGGGGGAAATAACACAACTGAAATATATATGTGATTTAAATACTGTGTGTAAGATACAGAAATATTAGCTAATTGCCCAAAGCAAATTGTTTTTCAGCATTTCAGCTTACAGTCTTAGTTTGGTATTCGTATGTTTAATACGTAAAGTTTTGAAGAAGTCGAGAGGATCAGAGACAGGTCAGTAGAAGTTTCATCAGTTGTGTTACTACTTAGCTTCTATGTATGTTTTTAGCTAGATGTTGCAATGTTTGTGTCATTTAATGATGGATTAAGAAATAGCAGTATCTCGCTTAATTCTCTATTTTTCTGTTACATAAAGGGGCAGAAATAAAATGGTGCCCTTGAGTATAAGGGGAAGGATTGTAATAGTTACTTACTAGCCGGGTAGAGCATCCCTGAGGGAATGGAGGAAATCTAAGAGTGAAAARGGGAACAGTACTACTTTGGCAATTTCCCCTTGGGCTTTGGTTTTTTTGAAAGCTTCGTTTGAACTTCTGAAAAGGAAATGTTTTTTTTTTTTTTTGCCATTTGAATGCATTGTTTTGCTTCAAGTGTCAGACCATATTAGGGGGATGATTCCAGTTAACTTCCCCCATTTCCAAACACACACATCAAACGTTTTTTACAAACATTCAGTGTGTTTTGTAGGAGCCAAGTACACATGTTTCTAGGGGAAAGAAAGTGATATTTTTAGTATTTTATTGTGGCTAGAAGTGTTTGCATAAAAGAGAAAAAAAATAGAGTAAGTTCTCTTGGCCTTTACTTGCTTTTCCCCACAAGTAAGAGGAAGGTGTAGCCTGTTCATGAACTGGGGAATTCTTTTCAGTGGCACTTCGTGTCAAAACTTTCTTATCCGTATAGTAGTTCCTATCTGATTTCAGTGTCTGTGAGCATGGTAGGAGCTGTTGTCTCAACTGTTGTCTTGAGATCCTTCTGGGTGATTCCAAGGTGAGGGCTGAAAGGGAAGAAGATGGAAAGACATGTAGATCGATATTGAAGGTTTACTTGCAAAAACATGGGCTAATTGCTCTCCTGGGACTGTAGACATGTGTGGCTTCTGTCAGGTGAGTGCTAGCACATGCTGGGCCAGCTCCCTCACGCAGCTGTGTTCTTGAACTGCTGCCCGGATACCCGGTTTTGGCCTCTAGTGTACTGCAGCAGCGTCTTGTACCACAGCCGACCAGCTTGCTGATGGGGTGATTTTATGATGAATGTGAGTGGTAGATGAGGGCTGAGAGCAGTCCTGACGGACTCATTCTTCTCCATTACCCTTGAGCAAGAATTTGAACTTGAAGGTGAGGACATTTGATGTCTTAACTGCATGTACATAGAGTACTGAAAGTTTTTAGTTTCACTGTTTGGCTCTAGTACTGCCCTAAGGATGCCTAATCCATATTCTGAAAATAAGCACTTTAATTTCTTCCTGACTTTTAAAATCAACAACTGATTTTTATTAAAGAAGTCAATTTCATATGTAGAGTGAAGTAGAGGTCAACAAATCTGACCAACCGGAGTATGTGGATTTTCATAGTTATTTCTGTTCTTATGCTAATCCCTTGAACGGGCTGGGTACTGCGCCCTTAGCCAATGTGAGTGAAGGGATGTGTATACTGAGGATATGTAAATAGAAGCTGGATTGTAATTATTGTGATTGTCCAGCCAAACAGAATTTGGAGAATAGCATAACGGAGGACATAATGGTCCAGCTGCAGGTCAGCATTTATTTAGTAATTTTGAGCCCGTTTGGCTGAAATTTTTTCTTTTCAGTATTATATTTTTAAACTAGTATTGTAACTGAAAAAATTTGTCTTCAGTGCTGAACATTTACCATAGGAAAACTTAGTTACCATCAGTTAATTACTGTGTTGAGTAAAAAGTGTAGTAGGGTAGAGAGGCTGTCATTCTCCATTGATACAGCTGGACAGTTGCCATTTGAATCTTGCTTCTGTTCGTGACTTGCTGTGTTTCTCCCATGCTGCTGTTCTGCATTGCCTCAGTTTCTCCTATGTAAAGCACTTTAGATTTATAGATGATGCAGTGCTCTGTGTATTTGTGGATATGTGTTTGCCAATTAAAACCAGGCAAAATATGCAAAAACTACTCTGAATCTGTGTATGTTCCTTTCTGTTCTAAAACAATCTCTAGGAATGGGAAAGTCTGAAAGACACGTTCCACATTAGTATTTCGCTGCATATTTTACGTGCTGCAACTGTATGTGGTTTCCCACCTGTAAAGATCCTCGCTGACTGAAGTTGCAGCTTCTGCAATACAAGTTACTAGACTGAGGCTGTTCTTAAGTGTGTTAAGAAGCCTTTGTGTATTCTGGTTAGGTGGCACTTTCTATTGCTGTAATCTCTATGCAGGCAACTAGACCAGCTTACCATATTCCTGAGTACGTAGTTGTAGATCCTCTGGAAAGGTGTGAAGTAGGTGTGAAGTAATTAAAAACTGCCCTTTAAACTATTTAGTAAATTGGATTTATTTTACCAGCAATGGACAGGAAGTTAATTGTGTTTAAGCTGATGTTGACTTTTCCAATCTGATTTTCCCTAAGAAGAGACTTTATTACCTGGTTGTTAAACGCACAGTTAATTAGCTGCTGATTGTTTAAGCTGATACACCAATGCTACCAGGTTTACTGTAATCAGTTTGGTAAATGTGTCATGTCTCTGCTTCCTGATGTTGCTGTGTAGCTTTTTGAGTAATCACAGAGTTAACTACCATAATACTAATGATTTCAATATAATTGAATGGTATTTTCAAGTGATGATTATTTCTTTTAACTGTTTAACTTGCTTGATGTTCTTTTGAGTCATGGCAGAATCTGTGCTTAGGTACACAAGTGTAAGTCTGAAGTTTATAGCGTTGTTTATGAATATTATAACAAATGAGAACCTCGCTCAGCAAATGAGAACTTGGCTGAACCGGGTCCTCTCTTCTAACTTATAGTTTAGAAAACAAAATATCTCCATTTCTCAGTGGTTTAAAATTATTACTTTAAGAACCCGTATTTTATTTCAGTCTTATTTCTGTGACTAAGTTGCAACATTTAGAGCAAGTCTTAGTGTTGCAACGTGAAGTCCCTAGCTGAAGCAGAAGTGAACTACTTGGCAAGGGGATGAACGATTCTTTGTTATCTTAACAGCTTTCTCTGATGAAGAATAATTAAAAAAAAAAAAAAAGACTTAGATGGAAGAATTATCCTTCTGTGCCTGTACTGTACTACAATAAGAAGTCGAGACCTGGGTGGTGTGTTAGAGGTTTCTTTAGGCTGAGCTCACTTGCCTATTTTGGGTCCCTCTGCCATTGCTGCTTTGCTTTCACAAGGTCCTCCTCTCCAGCTGTGTTTGTTGCCTCTTCATTCCCTTCACTGTGTGCCCATTGCTGTGGCCTTTCTATCTCAACCTTTAATATTTGTAAAGTGTTGATATAGTGTTTGTATTATAACTCTCAAGAGTCAGAAAAACGAGTGTTTCTTCCATTTCCGCTGTTAATTCATTAAACCATGTCCATCAGAAATTTGGAGCATGACTTCTGTGGATTTCAGGGTACAATTAAGGGCTTAAATACATCTGAGATTTTTTTTTTTTTTTTTTTAAAAAAAACTCAAATATTATTTGTTGGAGGGAGAGATGTTTGGTCAGCCACAGCCTGAGTTATGACCTTAGAGCTCCAGATAGTGGAACCGTAACATCGTAGTCACATGTTCCTTCATAAACTTGCTGTGATTGTTAAATTTAACTTGTGTGTTTGTTTACTTTTAGATCAACGAATTGTCTTTCTTTTTAGCTCCGTCTTGCCCCAGCTCTTACACTTTACAGCAGGTGTAAAGACGTGAGGCAGGTGAAAACTTCTTACAGCAAAAGTTTGTTCACGTGACATCAAGTGCTCTGAATCAAAGTTCTGTCACTGGGTGATTTAGCAATGCAGAACCATAATAGTGGTCATATAGTTGTGGCCTCAGAATCCTATTGTAAGGAAGGATGACTGTGATTTAATTACTACTGCTAAATTGCTTTTAAGTGAAGGGTGATATTTGAAAAGTTTTGTCATTACTGGCAGATTGAGATAATGAGTTTTGCTAAAAAAAAAACAAAAAACAACTTGTGTGGCAGGGTGTTAGTTTCTTAGAAGTGGCTTTAGGATTCTTGCTTCTTAAAGAAAATAATGTTTAATCTTCTTTAGTTGCTGGTCAACATACCTCAGCTCATACAGGCTACACAGAAGAGTCTAAAGTGTTAATTTTTTTATTTCTAGTGATGGTGTTTCCTGGCACTTATGGGATAAACCTTTTGGTCTTAATACTTCATATACTCAAGATGCATGTGAGTGTACAGGGAAAAGGAAAAGATACCGTGCTTGGTGTTTTGAAACCAGTCTGATGTCTTTCAGTGCCAGTGTGAAAACAGAAGCGGAAACTGGATTTGGAGAGCTGGGGGAACTAGCTTAATTTTCTTGCTGCTGGAGAAAGCAATCACGTTAGTCTTCACACAAAGGAGTGGTGGGGAGGAGCAAAAGAAAAAAAAATGGATGTTATGAGGAAGAGTGTACCTGGACATCCTGTCTCTGAGCATAACTTTGCTTATTGCAAGAGCCTTTGAATATTTGCTGGGACTTAGCTTTTACTCCTTGTTACGATTCTTGAATGCCTTTATTGCATTTCATAATAGCTAGCCAATGTGTTCTATGTTGAAGGCATAACTTATTTGGGGAGAGGAGGAGGAAAAAAAAGAAAAAGCTGTGGTATCTATTGTGGTGTGCATTTTAGAAGAAGCATCTCTAGAGAGTCAGCTCCCACCTGCTTGGAACAATCAGTCTTTTAAAAAGGTAATTTGAATACATGTTTTCTTAAAATTCCAAAAGTCTGTTCCGTAATGTAGCTTTCTTCTCTGTTTTAG
>NW_028186623.1:508623-652290 GCF_003343005.1 Rhea americana | reverse complement strand
AAAAAAGAATTTTCAATGATTGCATCCTTAAACGTTCCTTTCTATTTCTTAACATTCAGTGCAAAT
Organism: Rhea americana; assembly: GCF_003343005.1. Lineage (NCBI taxonomy): Eukaryota > Metazoa > Chordata > Aves > Rheiformes > Rheidae > Rhea > Rhea americana. Next base: position 652,224 of record NW_028186623.1, on the reverse strand, counting down.
TCTGGTCCAGGAAGCCTCCCTGCTTGTGTGCGTACTGCTGGTGGTCTAACTTCATAGTTATTTTTCATTTTGCTATGGCTGTCTCCTCAACACCAAAAAGGAAGAAGGGAAGGAATAATCAGTGTTCTGAAAGAATTGCTACTTCTCTGCAAAAGGGACTGACACGTTGAGGGTTGTAGTCTCCAGTGGGCTGTCCAGCGTAAAAAGCTTCCGCTTCAAGTGGTGCCGTATCATTCACCTTCATGAATTTTTCAGGCTTCATGATAGGATGGGCTGTACTGAAATAACATGTTTCCTGAATTGTTTCATGCAGAGGGAGAGTAACCACAACATTCAATGTATACTCGTTTGCTTTAGGTAGAGAGCATAAAAACACACCATCTAGAAAATACTGTTGTTCATTTGTATTTCTCAGCTTGCATGTGCAACTCATTGTGTATGTTCATGCACATGTTTAATGTTCATATCTGTTCCTCGTTGTCTTGCTGAAGAAATGCTTTTTGCTGTTCTGTAATTATTCAGATGGATGGGAAAGGCTGAGATTCTCACAAGTTGCTCAGGAGTTGAGTAGGGTCTGTCCTGCAACCTGGGACTCCTAAGAAAGCTTATGAAGGAAGATGGTCAGTACGATCTGAGTGGAGGCAGTGTGTGAGTTCTGGTATCTGATGTTTGCCTTCTGCCTGACTTCGTTCCTCACCATTGGAAAAGACGCTCTTCACCTCAATTTGCAGGCCTAGGGAAGTATGACTTGGGACTGAGAGATCCAGGGAACATCCCAGGAAGAGTATTGGGGGTGAAGGGGAGCTTGGGATACCTGAAAGAGAAGTAGCAGCTAGGCATGATTTAGTTAACAGATAAGCATTTCAGTAATTCTTCTCACTGCTAGAGTGGGAAGAATTCCATTCATTTTATGGATTCCATTCATTTATTGCATTAAGTGGTTAGGAGTTTTCCATCCTCTTGTGTGTTTTTTTTTTTTTTTTTTTTTGCTGAGGTGCGCATGCCCCACTGCATGACAGTTGGTGAAATTTGTATAGATTTATGTTGTATATTCAGCCTGCCTGTTTAGCTATCCCAAATGACAGGGTATCTGAGACGTTTTCCATTGCTTCTTAAAACTGGTTGCTCTTTCTAGCCTTTGGCTGTAGATACTACCACCTGAGTGCTAAAATTAGGCTGTGATGTAGGGAAGTACGCCTTTCTCTGTTCCAGGTAGTACTTAAAGACTGGCTTTCAGGAGCATGGGAAAACTGTGGTTGCTGCCTTCGTATTTTTTGAAGTTCTTTGTCATTTTAATTAGTTGTCACTGTTCATCTTTACTTGGTCCTGAAATGTTTAAGTAATGGATCATTTTGCAAAAGGTTTAAGTTTAGTAAATACTGAAATGTTGTTCTTTCACCTGATGCTTACTTTATCAGTTATACACAGAGAATTGCAAGTTGCGTAAGGAAGCTTTTAGATCCTTAGCTGTTCAGTTACATAGACATAGCTGTATTAATTTAGGAAATTGGCTAGGATACAACTCTAAACATTTTCACTTGGGTTGCAACAAAGCTTTGTCTTGATTGCACTGTACGCCCCAAGTACCCCTTGCATTTCCTGTTTGTGAAATGCCAAGTTTAAAAATTAAACTACAGCTAACTTCTAGGATTAACATTGGAAATGAAAACGTGTAGATCAGTGTTTTAGAAAGCCAAGTTTGTTCGTTTTTATTGCTGGAAAACGTGTGTGGAGGAAGAATGCCATATGGCTGCTAAATATAAGACAACTTTCTCCTGAAAGCAGTCTTAAAAAGTACACAAGTTAACAACCTGATACCTGTGTTCTTAGTAAGAATGTGCTGTAGGTTTTAACGGTCTTATGAGTGTGAACTAAGGTAATGGGAGTAGAGCCAAAGGTAATCCAATAAAATTTAAGTATTTCCTGTTAAGACATGTTGTTGTCTGAGATATTGAAAAGATGCTGAGCATCTGGCAGGTATTGGACCCTCTGTTAGCAATTTAGGTCAAGTGTAAATGTAGTAGTTGCTGTCCAGGTTGTCAGTGTGTTCCCTGCTGTTGAAGTCTGGGAGGTTGTATTGTTGTTTTCTTTAAATTTTTTTTACATTGTTGCATTCCAGAGCTGAGCTGATGAAGAACTTGATCTCTTGCTGTAGCTAGTTGAGTAAGATCAGGAAAACATAGTTGTGGTGGGAATATCTGAGAGTTGTTACTGTGGATTCTTAAAATTTTGCTAATGCTATTCACCTTTCATGTATTTTTGTAGGAGCTGCCAAAATACAGATGACTGAGTGTTTTAAGAATACAAATATAATTGAAATATGGTACCACTACTAGTAATTTCTTTACTGTCTGTATACGTATTGCCTTATGAAGGAAGTGAAAACTAGTAATACAGGTTGTGCAGCATAGTACTTATACTTGGATTCCAACAGTGGACACTTCTGACAAATACTTCGCTGTGTAGATCATCATGTTCCAATGGGAGAGTCTGCAAGGAAAATACAGACCCCCAAAATAATTGGGTATGTTTTTTTTCCTTTTCCTGCTGTGCTTAAACCTTAGATCCTCAGCTGTACACTTTGTGCCCTCTCTTCCAAAGCTTTATGCAAGTCACCGCTGCTTTTTGTAACTAAAATATGTATGGTCTAGTAACTAAAGACAGCCTATTCTGAACAGGCTTTAATAGTTTGTTTTAATAAGTTTTGAATGGAAACATTCAAAATAGGTGTTGAATTTCTGATTTAACAAAGCGCTTTAGAATATGCCTAGCAAATTGATAGCATGCGAGTAATTCTTGGGTTGCAGATAGGGTAATAGGCATTGTTGAATCAAGGCAGTAATATCTGATATGAAAAGCTTATCCTGGAAAAGAATCAGAAGAGAAACTATATTGGATGTATTCCTTAAGGCCTTTAAAATATTTCAAAGGCTCGGGTATAGATATAGTGATGGCGTTTTGATAACCAGAAATGCAGTTATGCAAATCACAGCATGTTGGGGCAGTAAGAATTAATTTATGCACTCCAACACATATGCTCTTACACTGTTTTCTCTATGAAGCTGAATTATAGACAACAAAAATGCACTTCGTTGTTCTTTAATAATAAAAAACAGCATAGCAGTGTTTTGATCTTCAAAGTACTGCTCAGACCTTAATTAATCTTCATAAGAATCCTTTGAGAGAATTAAAAATACTCCCTACCTTTTGGACAAGGAACTGGTTAACATGGAGGTGTTAAAAGATTTGCCAAGGACTGTATTATGAGTGAGTGCAGAGATGGTTGCTCAGAAATTCCTGGTGCTAGCTGCTCCAGCTAGTTCTCGAGGCTATGTTGCTTCTCTCATTTGTGTGCTACAGTTTTCAAAAATGTAAATATATAAAGAAAAGTAGTTCTAAATTCTTCATGTAGTTTTAGATTTACATCTGAGTGTTAACACTTACCTATGTGCATGTTGAAAATTCCCTTTTGACTAATCCTGTAGGGACAAAGCACTACAGGTTTGTATGTGTGCTCTTGAGTAGAGGGTGAGAGCAGGTATACGAAACTGCACTTCAGGAAAACCTGAGTCTTTTTTTTTTTTTTTTTTTTTTACCTTAGGAGTTGCAAATGAAAGAATATGCAGCCTTGGAAGTTGGTAGGACACATAATGTTTAAGATATAGATAGAAAGTGACTCTCAATCTCCCTTCACTAATCTTCTTAGTTTTTTTTATCAGATTTAAAATGAGGAGAAGAATTAATGTGRGTGCACAATTTTCAAGGTTGTCCCCAGGTAAGTGTTTTTAATTTGCATTAGAAAACATGGATTTAAAGAGAACATTCCTGTCTGAAAGCCTGTAGCCTACATTTAGGGAGTAAAAAAAGAATAGCAAAATAAAAGCAAGACTGCTCAATCCATCTGGAAAAATGATTCATCGGGAATATCATTTAAAGGTGGTGATCTCTGTAAATAACCTTGGGCCACCAGAGTCTGGAAACAAAACAGCGTAGCTCCTTTAAACATATGTATTTCTTACAAACGATAGGGAGTACTCATTAATAAATATGACTGGGTGAGCTTGTTACTTCTGAAAATAAAGGACTGAAAATGCTGGCTGTCATGAGAAGTGCATAGATACATGTTACAGCAGTATTTGTGTCTACATTGGATCCTGACATAGCATCCTGACATAGCAGACCCATGGTCCGAATGCACTTTAACAACTCAAACTGCGTTTGCGTACACTGGGCTGCTTCAGAAATAATGAGCTCTGACTTTGGCATAAGGAATTGTAATTTCTGCTGGAGGTTGCACCAGTTTACACGAGGAACAAATGTGGAACGGGCTTGTGAACTAGAGAGCTGACAACCTGTAAAACAGGTTTTAAGACTTCTTAAGTATGAATAGCTAAGTCGGCAGAAACCTGTAACTAATGCCAGAAAACCCTGTTATACTTAACCTGGTGACCTTGTCATCTTGGAATAAACTCACTGACAGAGTGGTGCTTTCAGCCTTGTTTTGGTGAAGGTCTGCTCAGAATTCCCTGCTGTGGTTCAAGGGCTCCTAATTATTAGGTACACGCGTTCTAACGAGGGGGTCTCGGAAGTGATGTAGTTTGTTGCTGTTTATGTTAGAAATGCAGTGACTTAGGCTGAATTAAAGATAAATATGAATACTGTGGTTTGTTTTGAATGCAAAATGCAAATAAAACTTCCATCTGAGAAAGTGTCAAAAGTTTTCAGAGTTCTGAACTATCTGCCCTTGTCTAATTTTGTAGGTAGTGTTGAGATTTTCATTAGCAAAAATTTTGCAAATACCATAGTCTTCTATGCTTGATTTCTGTGGAGCTCTATCCTCAAGCATTTTGAATAAATGAAATCACAGTGTGTATGGAGAAGAAAAAGATAACAAAAATTGTCTGTCTTATTGCTAGAACAACCTAGTATTTATCATTCCATTATGAAGAGTTTAACACTTTTTTCTAATTCATATCTGTATTTGAAACAACCACCATGGTTTATTTTTGGTTAGATTCTGATTTGGTACAGATCTTATGTGTAAGTTAATCCTCGCTCCAAGTGATCTCATTAATGTGATGGGACTACTTGCAGGGTAGAAACAGGTAATGAGTGTGTGTTTTTTTTTTTTTTAATTAGTGGATGAGGGAAAGTATTCATAAGAGTTTCTAGTTCAGCAAATCTTGCTCATAGAATGCAGAAAAGTTAAGAAACTACAGTTGAATAATGTATAAAATGCAGAATGTATAAAACTTCCTATAGATCTGTTTTCTAAAGTATGTGTTAGTTGGTTTCTAGAAGCTACTTTAAGTGTTTAGACTGATAAATTAGATACCAACGAAAGAGTCAAAACAATGTGTATATTGTACTTTCTCAGATATTGTGGCAATAAAAAAAGGTATTGGTAAATGAACTTCCATGTGGTTCTGGGCCATCAGCGTCTACTAATGTATTGATAACTGATATGATGAACCTGATGTGATAAGCTTTCAGGCAGGCAGAGATTGGGATGTTTTTTCTGAAGAATACGTTGAAATAAACGCTCCTGGTCAAAAATAACATTTGGGAATGTGAATTGAATACCTTTCACAAGTTGTCTAAGCTGTTTCTTCAGATATAGCACCTTCACTGAGATGATAGTAACACAAAGGCTTATTTATTTATTTTGTGCCTGGAATTTATTTCTGGGCGTATGTACTCTGTGTGTATGTACTCTGTGTGTGTGTGTGTGTGTGTGTGTGTATGTGTGTATATATATATATATATACACACATACATATATATGCATACTGTTCTTGCATGCACCGGATGAGGGTTTTTTTCTTTCCTAAATTGCATTCTTGGTACTGCCTCAAAGTAAACTACTTTGACAGTGAAGACTATGGTGAATATCTCCTTAGAAAGAAAGAAAATCTACAGCTCATTCCTGATTAACATTAGAAGCAGTACTGATAGTTCATCTACCCACAATGACTTTTAGAAATTAAGATGGAGGTATTTGACATGTTAATACGTGTGTGTGTGTATAGATGAATTAAACAAAAGATTAGCTCTTAAAGCTTCTAATTCATGTTTGGAGTTTGCTTGCAAGTTGCTACATCATGTAATGTATGAGTGCCTAGAGAGTAACTGTGTATGCAATGATATTTGGAAGAACTTACTGTTATAGTTAGTGTTTCAAAATATCATTGTAGTCAATTTATTCTCATTCCTGAATGGTCGGTTCTCGCTGAACTCAGTGAGTTTGTTTTTGTCACTTAAATCGATGCTAAAAAAATCTGTTTTTAAATGGAGGAAGCATGTTGGTTCAGAAACTATGTGGTCGCACCTGTGTATGTGTCAAGGGTACCAGTTTTGTTGCAGAGTATGCTGACACCTACTAACTGGACCTGTGGGTTGATTTGTCTGATGTTTAGAAGGACTGTCAGTTGAGCACTGCATTAGTCTTCATGCATCACTGCTTCAAGTGAGTCTTTGTGTGGAGGAATAGCAATAATGTGTAGTTTTAGAGAATGCATTTTGAAAGATAATTTCTTAGACTTATTTACTGACTAGTGTATGGTATGTGGTATTTACCACTTCGGGGTCTGAACTGGTGGGGAGACAAAAGCTACTTTTTTTTTTTTTTTTTTTAACCTTTAAATCTATTAAGTGCTTGTAGACATATTGCAGCAGTATCCCGACCAAATCAGTTTACTCGTTCCTTTTCTTCTGTTTGTCTCATCTGCCTGTGATTTTGTTTTTTTTTTTTTTGTTTTCTTTTTCCTCTTATGTTGTAAATGGATTTTAGTATTTCAAGGACTGAGGCTCTCAGTTGCAAATCTTTCTTAATTTTGCATGCCTTCTTTAAGGTTTGTTGCGCCTTTCCGAGAAATGGAAATGCATACCTGGCCAACTAACAAGCTTGAAAGACTGCACTCTAGTCAAGTGTGTCGTTCTTTCAAAATGGTACTACTTCTCTGTAGGAATAACAAAATTTTGGAACAGAGTAATTGGTGTGAATGAAGAAATGATGTCAGAGATGGTATTATTTTGTTGAAAACCTGGCCTGTGGAAGAAGGAAAATATAGGATGGAGCAAAGTAAGCAAAAGTAGCTTTAGCTGTTGGAGTTTCTGGAAGAACACATCACATGCTTCTGAGCACTGGTGGAAAACAGTGAAATGGAAGGACTTTGGAGGGAGCAAAACATCTCTGGACTTCACCAGACATGACTCCTGATACTGTAGAAGTTCCTGTCAGGTTTACTGTCTTCCAGTTGGACTCATGTATGCATTGCAATTGTGACAATATTTGTTTCTTCGGTTTTTTTCTGAAATATTTGAGTGGTCCCTTTAAGCATATGTGTAACTGCAAAATTAAAACATGAAAATATATGAAACAAATGCTCCTTTTTATATTGAAGATGAAAAAAGGGCTTGAAATATACTCGAGGGGTGTGTCTCTCTCTCTCTCTCTCTCTCTCTCTCTCTCTCTCTCTCTGTGTGTGTGTGTGTGTGTGTGTGTGTGTGTGTGTGTAGAGGACTGAAGAAGGGGTTTTGTCTGCTAAAACTTGTCTGTTTCTTCCCAACTTATGTTAGAGAGTGTAGAGAAGAATATCATCTTTTTGTAATGTGAAATTAATACAGAGCAAAGGGATCCCTTTGGAGGAGAGTAGAACGCTATAGACGCTTGTAGAAGAAGTTAGTGCTTCCTTGTGTCCTTGAGTTCCTTACTGGGCTAAAGTATGTGGAATTGGGTGTTGAGAGTTCCTTAGATTGAACTGCTAAGACCACAGGGGTTTTATATGACTATACTTTGGATCCAGCATAGGCTGTAATGGATGGAGAATAGTCTTGGGAAGTGCTGGTCTGGAAAGAGAAAGCTAATACTGGGCATAGACCACCGTTACGTTTTCAGAGCCAGAATCAACACCTACAACAGGTTTCTTTGGGAGTCAAGTTTTGCACTGTCTAGTCAATTGTATGCATTGTGTAAGACACCCGACTGTCTCCTTTCTCTAATGGATAMTGCAATCTTACGGAAAGAAAAATGTAAAAGTACAGGAACAGTCTGAGAAATTAYCTTCTACCCTGATTCTGCTTTTGTCTGCACCAGCCTAAACTGGGAGCAACCTGCTTGAAATGTAGGTGTACAATTCCATTAATAGTGTCAGTGCAGCAGAATTTCTGTCCTACCTCTCCATGAGTAATCGGTCGCCTTGTGAACATTCATATCAAGAGACAGCAATAAAAGCTGTTCCTTATCCCCCTTGCCACCTTTTCTTTTCTTTTTTCTTTCTTTTTTTTTTGGGGGGGGGGCATTAAGGGGATAACATTAACAGTTTCAAGCAATCAACTTGCTTAAACTGCTACATTTGCTGTTTAGATGTAGAGGTAGTGGTAGGTCCACCTGAAGTGAATGGATGAAGGTCTGGCCTTTGGCAGTTTCCCATATTTCTACTTTCTCCTAATGTATGATCACATACCAACATTTAGCATCTTGGAGTGAGGCTATCTTTACTGTATTCGATGCCAGTAGTGAGAAGCATATAAAAGAGTTTATTTCTTGTCTGTTACTTAGACTATGAAGTTCTTCGTGGTGTTAGGCTCTTGGTACGATACAGGAAAATACTTCCTACTTATATGAAGTGCTGAAGATCAAGAAATTCAAAGCTGAAAATCTTGCAGGTATTTATATATATAAATTTATTTCTTAAAGTCAATATTTTGGAAAATGGGAAATATGAATGGGTAAGTATACTAGAACTGCAGGATGATGCAAGATAGACAAGCAGTCTAGGTGATACAGTATCTAAAGATATTCAAGCAAATTAATAGAACCAGATTTTTTCCTGACATTGAAAAAGACAGTAAGAGAATTCGTTAGTCTCAATGTGAATAAAYGCTTTCCTCCATGGATGGAAACAGGACCCTAGCACTGGGAGAGGATGTTACTTTGAAGAAATTTAACAAGAAAATAAGAAATATGTGAGCAAGTGAGTGTAACATTCCTGTCCTCCCTTGGGCCTGGCGCTRTCATTGTTGATTAAGGTATAGGGAAATTTAGAGTGATGGACTAAGGGCATTGAGATGGAAGCAGGTCATGAAGGGGTGCTTAGGGGTTGAAGGAGCTCTAAGAGATTAATACGTTATCCTCCTGTATTGCTTTTTGATCGCATTTCTAGGCATTTTATTCTGTCTTTTCTCAACTGCAGCACTTTTACTGATGGCATGTGTTGTACAACAACGATAATAAAATGATGAGGGTGTTGTGCATTGTCTGTCAGACCCTTCTTGCTCAAGTACTGTTTTCTCAAGAAAACTTATGTTAGTTGTGGTAGAGTGGTTACTTGAGTGCAAGTCCAAGTGAAGGTTTTTCTTGCTGTAAATTTGGCTGCGTTCTGGCAGTCTTTTTCTTTCCTTTTGTAGTTGAATTCCTAGTTTTGTACTATATATTAGGTCAGGGCTACTTTCTGTACAATTCAAGTTTTGCMGAATTTGGCTATTTCAGGCTTTCATACCACAGTGGGACATTGTGATGCTTTTGTGGATTTCAAATGAGTCAGCTTAGCAGCAGCTGCTGTATGAAATGACAGAAGGAGTTCTGTGTTTTATTGTTCTTGGGTGTGGTGGGAGTGTTTTGTGTGTTTACCCATTTATCCAGAGTATACACCAGCAAACCTGTTCCTTAGGTGAAACACTTACTGGCATACTGTTCTCAATCTGGAGGGTGTCTGTTGGTTTAATTTAGTGTTTCTGAAGTGAGAGATTAAGTCTTCACAGTAAACCGTATCTTAGGAAAAGCCCCTAATGTATTCTGTTAAAACTTCTGAAAGGCCTAATTCAAAAGTCCTGGTTGGATGCTTAAATTGCAAAGCAAGACWTTTAAGAGGCATCCCTCTCTATGTGAAATCTCCATGCAAAAGTGTTTGAATGAGGGTGAGTTGCTTGTTTTGCGTGCAGAGGCTGTGTATTTAAATAAGCTTATGGCGTAAATGCAACTTTAGGCCTTGTGTGTTGCTCTGTGTGCTGTACACTTTTGTGTCTCCTCCCACTAGAACTTTGTGCTGTCCTAGGTTTGCCAAATCACATTTATTTGATAGTATTCAGAAAAACTGATTTTCTGAAGTACTAGAATAAGCTTTGCTTACACGTAACGACCCACACTGAATGTTAGTTGATTTAAAAACCTGATACAATGGTAAAATAAACAGTGGCAGTTATCAGGGTGTTTACTTCCTGGAGGACACTATTGCAAAATCGTCAGTCTCTTAGTCTATTCCTTCTCCTATATTGGTAAGACAAAAGATGTTCTTTACAGGATCCTAGAATGTAGTGGAGGTGGAGAACTGTGCTCGAAGGTGGAGAGGGGGGAGACTTGATGCAAGTGTCTTGCTGTCATAGCTTGACAATTATAAAAGGGGTGGTACAGGAGGTATAATGTAACCGTCTGCCAGGAACTTGTATAAGCTGTGTGAATTCTGTTGAAGGTCTACTTAAACACCTTCTCTGCGACCTAAATGTCGGACTCCGCTAAACCTCTGCAGTGAATTCCACCCGCAGGATGCTTTCTCTTGAGGTCAGTAGCATAGTTATTAAAACACCTAGGCCCAAATCTGCAAAAGGAAGTGCCTAAAATCTCATGACTTTCAATAGGAAGTGTATGCTTGTGAAGAGGAGCTGATTATATCAAGGCTCTCGCTCTCCCCAAACAAATGGGACATGCCAATTTAAGGTGTCACTGTCATAAAGGAGAAGAGTCAACAGAGTGGAAGTGTATTTGAACTTCGTCTGATCCATTTGGAATTGTCTTGCATATCCGCATTTACCTGAGGTTTTAAGCTAATATGCTTGACTGTCAACTGATGCGGCTGAGGTACAGGTGCTTCTCTGATTCGGTGGTCTCTCTTGTCTGAGTCTTTATTGCCTACCAGTGGGACAGTTGCATCCCAGGTTGCATGACTTYAGCTTTTGTTTAGTGCTGTTCTATTTTATGTTCATCAGATCAGTGCATTTTAGTAATGTGCAGCGGTGGTGTTTCATTAATATCATTAAAGATTAATGTCAATCTGCAAAGAGTAAACCTCAGAGTATGCTAATTCATTTAGCAGAACCTGAAGGTTGCATTTGAACTTGCTTGTTTGTTCTACTATAGAGAAAACCTTTTTATTAAGATTAAGAAAACCTGGTTGTCAATTAAAAAAAAATTATTTATATAATCCATGTTATTAGAAGTGCCTTAGGTTTCTTTTTTTTCCTCCCTTAATGTAGAAGCAGAAAATRAAATTGCCAAATTCTGGAAATGGAGATGAATCCCTCTGAAGTGGCATTAATAAACCTTGCTTCATTTTTTGATGTCCATCCTTTGGAGAAAATGTTGCCAGAGCAATTCAAGGTTTCGTTTCCTTTGATGTGTGAGGGTTTGAGATCTCTTCAAATCACTGTGGCTTTAAATAGCCCCAAATGTTACTTTGAAGCAAGATAAGCAGGAAAAGCGAATGAATGACAAGACAAATCTGCTTAAGAACTTCCAGTTTAGCCAAAAGGTGAAACTACTCTTCATCCRACATTCCTGTTTTATAGTAGGACTGACCATCTGAAGACCCATACAAATGTCTTTGTGCATGTGCTCCAAATTGGCGTCTGATCCACAAACTGGCTTCTGATCCATGAACTAAACACATACCTATGTTTTTTTTTTTTAAGGTGCAAATTTGTAAAGCATTTTTCTTGAAATAACTTTGTTTTACAACATGTAAAAATACAGCTACAACTAGTAAGCTTTTTTTGTCTTAGTAAGCTTTTCTTGGTTAACAACCATTGAGTAGTCTTGTTGCCGCAGCCCTTTGAAGAATTGGCTGGTATGTTTTCAGAGTTGATTGAAATGCAAGTATATGGTGTAGAATGTGTGTACTTCAGGGGCAGAAGTTTTGTACTGTGCCTGGCACACTTTTCTTGCTGCAAACCAGGATCTATCTGTGTGACAGAATCCAGTCTTTTAAGTACCCTTTATCTTGCAGAAAGATGTTAGTGCATCTTTTTTAGAAGAATGATAGTTACAGTCACATATCATCTTGCCTTATTCCCACCTTCAGGATTTCTGCCCATATGACTGACTTCCTCTTCCCCCCCCCCCCCTTATGGAAGTCTCCAGATGTAACACTTCGCTAATGTTTTTGTTATTGCTTTGTACAAAAATACAAAATATTGGTCAATCCAACACTGGTCAGAAATATAACAGCGATTTCATGCAGGATGAAGGCAGGTAAAATTCAGTAGCTGCCAAAAAACGTTTCTATTCCTGAGTGGTCTCAAGATAAGCTGAATGCTATTTAACTTTAAGTGTGATTGGCCAACAGAGAGTATTTATAATATTAATTTTGTCAACACTAGATTTTGTTGCTGGATTTTAAAGGATCGATTCTTTGACCAAGTTGTTTTCATCAGTGTTGCCTCTGACAGTGGAAAAGTTATTGATCAAAAACATGTTTTTTCAGCAAGAATATACTCTTAGAGTTACCGTCTGTGTGGGGTTTTTTATTCTACGTCTGTGGAAACTTTGAGTAGGTTTATTTTTGTCATCTGTAATACATGATTAATAACAAAAGGGCTGTTGTTGCTTCATTACGTGATATAATCTTTAAAAGGGATCACACTGTTAGAATCCTACAATTTAAAAGTAATTTGCTGTTATGAGATCTTCCCTTTCACTTCGGTTGATCAGTTTTAACAGACATGTTGGGCATTTGGCTCATGTAGCTTTCACTTGCGGCAGAAGGAATATTTAAATCTTTCTGCCAACAGATTGCATCGAGAGATGCAATACCCAGCTATAATTATAACTGTACACTGGCACACCTAATACTTAGCTTTGTTGTCGTGTAACGAACCCCTCTTCTCTCGCAATGTTTGTCTATTACTGAGCCATGATGCATCAGGCTAGTTCAGCTGTAACTGAGCTGTAATAGGAGATTATTGTTTTCTCACTGCTTCTTGCTGTCCTCTTGTCTACTGGTCCCTTTGCACGTGTCACTCCTTAAGCCAATTCTTGAGGTGGTGCTCCAAGTTGGAAACACAGTAGTAATGAAGCTGTTGAGGGTATTTGGACCATTCTGAGAAAGTTAGGGAAGGCATGGCTCCTACTGCTGTAATGCTAGGAACTGGTCTAGCAGTAAAATTAGAGTTAGTATTGACTTCAGTGAGGACTGTGTTTAATTTTTGGGTGTGTCTCCTGAAGCCGTAGTAGCTTTTGTCCCGCTGACTTGAATGCGTTTGAAATCGCTCAGCATTTAGTGAAAATCAGGAGTCATCTGGCAGAACCAAGATCAAAATCAGCAGTTGTGTCATAGTTATGAGGTTTCCCAACTGCTACAGTAGAGGTCAATGTGGGAAAATTGTTAGTGAATTCCTCTCTTGCTAGTCTGAGAGGAAAAAAAAATTGCCTTTACAGAGATTTGCGAACAGCCTGTATTTAACGGCTCTTTACAAAAAAAGAAAATAATCCCTGCAAGTGTTTTGTGCACGTCCAACAGCACATCAAAGTAGCTGTTACTGAGGGACAGTCTTCTGAAATAATTTTCTTGTGTCAAATAGATGTATGTTGGGAGAATGACTGTCGAATTTCTTTGTACCAGCTAGAATGTTGTCTGGGTCTCCATAATTATGCTGGAGAAAAAGGAGGTCTGTCAATCTCCGAATCTCTGACAAATGATTATGATATTCACAGCTTCCTTAAATAAAGTTCCCAAAAAGTAAAATTTTGAAGTTTGTTTTTTTCCTGCTTAAAACAATTGAAACCTTTGCACGTAGCACCTGGGTTTTTTTCATTCTTCCACTTTTCATCTTTTTCACCTTGATGAAAAGTGAACAGAATCAGTTATTCTGGTTCTAGCAACATTTTGCTCTGATGTGAATGATTATTGAGCCTATGTTTACCAAACAAAAATGCGCCATCTGAATTACAACACTGGACATGGGTCAGTCTCTTCCTATGCAATGTGAGTGGGTTTTTTGTTTGTTTTTTTGTTTGTTTTTTGTTTAGTTTCAGATTTCAGACTGGTTTTCGAGGAGTTTTAGTGAATGCTCTGGACAACAAAATGATTCTTGATGATTTTCCTCACATTTTTAAAGTAAATTGCTGAAGACCTTTATGAAACCATTTTCTCATCTGTTTGAATGAGCAATTCTTTGCCTTCCAGAAAGTGTGCTAATGGTTACCTTTATGTAGAGACAGTTTTTGTAAGAGGGGGTGGGGTAAGAGGGCAAAGTAGATCAGTTCTCAACATGGTCCCATTCATATTAAAAGCATTAAACACCTGGGCTAGAGGTCTACCCCCTCCTGTCCCCTCTATCCCCCTTCTCCCTCCAAAAATAAGAAAATTAGACAAAGGGATGGAGGAGGTGGGGCAGGTACATTCCAAGTCCCCTTTCCTCCCCAAACTGTAATAATTAAATGTTCTCCTCAAGGTGGTGGTTGTTAACTTATTTCTGCTCTTTTTCTGTAATTGCAGTTAAATACTTTGGATGTTTTGACGAGTGTCTGTCTTTTCTCTTGAGCCTTTTGATCAGTGTTGTTCTTGACGTGGTTTGGTTTATTATCAAAGAAAACACAAGTTGCAAACAAAAATTGGTTAAACAAATTTACTGTGTTTTAGTCAAATTATTTGAGCATCTTGTTTTAAAATTTTTTTAAAATCTGCATAGCATACTTAGAGTAGAGGAGAAGCTAACCAGCCACGGCGTGTGCTCACAGGCTCAGGAAGTTGTAGTTGTCAAGTGTTAAGTGAAGATGGATTCTGAGCTACAGCAATTACATGGGAATGTGAATGCTCTGAAGGGTAGTAAGTTTTGCTTCAGATATATTGACAAGTGTTCACACTTCGGAAGGTGCAGAAAACCGAACAATTCAGCAATGATTTGACTTCTTATAAAGACTATTCATTGAAGCCAGGACAGTGTTCTAACAATTGCTGGACCTTCAATGCAAGCAGCCCCGCTGATGTCAAGGGAGCTACTGTATTTAACTTAAAGCATATGCTGTGCTGAAATAAGGTGTAATCCAGAATATTATTGGAGTGTGAGAGTTCTAACCTGTTTCTCTGGAGTTCTAGTGGTAAAAGGGCTCTTTGTCTTTGTGTTTGTTTCGCAGCATGGTTACGCCTTTTTGACAGCCTTAYATGATTGAGATATTTTTTCTTACAACAACAACAGCAACAACAAACAACAAAGCTAGAAGTTCCTCTCCATTGCTGTTGATAGTTGAGCTACGTAGAAGTGACTTTGTTAACCAAGATGAATACATGAGGAAAAACTAGCATTTATGTTTGTCTAGGAAATAAATGGAGCAGGCAAGACAGAACTCTAAAAGGGCGTTCATCCTTAAAAGTTAACAGACAACTTGAATTTTTTAAAAATGCCATCTTTGAGTGATATCACTGAACTGACCTTTTACTGCTTTCTATTACCACTATTCTTTGCCTGCACACTGGAAATGGCTTCCTCCTCCCATGTGTTGCGATAATGGGAGGTTTTATCCAGGCGGTCAAGGCTTTCAGTCCTTGCCACCCACATTCCTGGACATTATTCTCTCTTCCTCAAACTTTCCCCTTCCTAATGAGGTCAAAGCTTGCTGTTTCCTCCCCAGAGAAGCTGTGACCTACATTGTCTCCTGATAAAATTTCTGTAGTGAACAGTGCTTAAATCTGGGTAGTGCTGCTCAGACAGGGACTGTGAAGCTCTTTGGAAAGATGATGACTTTCTAAAATCACTCATACAGCAGTTATTAGATCTGGGGAAATACAGTGTTTTTGAAACCCTATTTCAGTTGTTCACGTAAGTGACAGTACGTTCACATGGCCACAACCCTGATACATTGCTGATGCAGCATGACAAATGTAAGCACGTTTGTCGGTAGATAGCGGAATTGTGTTTGGGTTTCTATTTTGACTGAGCTTTATTTGTTGATCTATTGTTCTTCGCTTCTACTGAAGTCTTGGCTGTGGCACGAGTTCCAATTCTTTCTTTTTTTCCTTTTATACAAGCAAAATTTTGAAGCTTACGTTGTCTGGCCGTGCCTCTTTATGTAGATTATCTCTTCTGACAAACCCTGGGTTTTGGCTGTACCTTTTCTTCAGCAACTTGTGTGTTTAAGAAGAGGTCACCACTTGAGCGTGAGAAAAAGTGGTTTATTGAATTGCAAAAGAGCATACTTGTCTCTCTGAATTCCTTTGAGAACAGACGTACATTATGTGTAATGCTGTTCTGAATTGGTCCCATGTATTTGGCAAGCGCAAATGGAAATGGGTAGTAGACAGAACATTGTAGTTACTCCTCTTAGTGCTGGATTCTGAAGGCTGGTGCGTCTTTAGGTTTCATTGGAGTTAGTGTTTCTTGTATGATTAAAATAGCTAAGTGTGTGTGTGTGTGTGTATCTGTATGTTGTGAGTGACTTGTACCAATTCATTTTTATTTTCGTGCTTTTAGTGATTTAGAATTTCTTCACCTCATATTCGCGTTGAATAAGTCATGTCAGTAAAATGTTTATGGTAAGGTGGAGTCAACTGTATGCTAGAGCAAATACATTAGAAATATGAACATTTTGCTCTCATTGGAGACTTATTTCTGTTGCTTAGCACTTTAATTGTCGTCGTGTTCCATAAATGTTGCAGTGGGGATGTTGGAGCAAAACATAGTAGTAGCAGTTTATCGTATGCTAATGGGAAGTGGTTGCCTTGCTTATAAAAATGCTTATAAGAAAAAAAACATAATTGAGAGGAAAATTCTTGATATTGTTATGAAATTTATTGTTTGTTTCTTCTTCCACTGAAAGTTTTAACCCAACTTTTGCTTAGTGTAAAGTAAAAAAAACACAGGGCACTCAGAACTAATAGAAGGTAAGTTCGAACTTCTGTTTGGAAATCTATGTATTTGCTTGCTTTCTTGGCTTTTACACTAGCTGCTGTTTGTGACAGTAGAATAAGTCCTGCTTTTTGGGGGAGAGAAGGGGCTATGAGTTTGATCATATGCTTATTCCTCTRTACTGCAAATATTTATTTGTTTTGGGATTTACGGTCGTCTGTATTTATTGCGTGACGTTCCTTTTCCTTCGTGGATCTCCAGCACTCCTCGTAAGTGAGGCCTTCCTACCTTCTGCCTTCACCTTTTCCTTGTGTGTATGTGCACATGCACCTGTGTGCATGTGTATGCAAGCCCTTCTCTTCTTTTATCAAATCTTTAATCATTTGAAATACGCAGACTCTCACTCACTCATAAAAGTTAGTGTATCTTGGGAAACAGGACCTGGAGACTTAGAAATAAGTTCGAGCATTATAAATACAAGATCTGAACAGCTCAACTTTTATGATTTCCGTGTGGCACACTTTCTAGCTTTAAAAGCTACAACAAATGTGAAAGCATTGTCATTATTGGTAAACTAGTCACGCAAAATTTATTTAGCCTACGAATGACTTTCTCTAATTGAGCTAGAAATTGGTTAGCTTAGAAGATATGTAACGGGAAATAATAAAACCCGTTCTCTTTGGAGAGTGTTTTTAATTTGTATGTTGTATATTTGATATTCAGAATTAAAAAATGGGGAGAATAGTAACTGCAGACTGGCCCAAAGAGAAGTATAAACAACAGATAAGAATTTCCCCCCTGAAAAATAAATTCATAAATTGGCAAATCTATTCTCTTTTTATTACCATATCAATATTTATTCAACTCTGCAGTATCATCCTTGTTTAGAGGCATTGACTGCCAAGTGCTGTCCAGGAGTAAAATTATCTTGGCATTGACTTCTAATTGAAACGTAGATATTGAACTGAGGTCATCAAAGTCAGAGGCCTGTTTCAGTGAAATTTTGCCATAGGAAAGTTAGCAAATTGGAATTGCTCCCAGCATACTATAGTTCATCTTTCTCTGGTCCTTGTTCTTTGGTTTAAGTACTAGTCTTCCACGTGTGTAGAAGACAAATAGTACACTCGGTGCTTCTCTGTCGGATAGTTTGGACAGTGCATTTTTACATAAGAGTGGAAGTCAAGAATAAAGAAGCTCAAAAAATGAAGCATAGATATAGCTTTTTATAGCTTATTATTTGTACATTATTTAAACCCTGAACTTTAAATCGTAAATGGACACCTGGATATACATATTCCAACTTGCAAGGTTACTGCATTCACAACTCACTTGCCTGAGTGTCAGCCAATTTCTCCATGATAGTGTTTGGTGTTTGGAGAGACGCTTCTGAGACTAATTACTAAGAATAAATATTTTAGCTCTTTGGAATACACGTATTCATATTGAGTGCAATGATGAAAATGATTTGGACTTCAGCATTTTCTGCAGGGAAGTATTTGAAACATTACCGTAGCGTAACAGTGTTCTGAGTTTCGTTATGTTCATTAATATTAATTTAGTTCAGTGCACTGATGCCTACTGTAACTGAAACCRCATGAATGTCTTCAAAGCAGGAAAACCGTCAAAAGTAGGACATTTGTAAATAATAGGTGGTATCTGATCTTTCTTGGCTGCTGTATCCAGCACAAAGCTACACACTAATAGATATCCTGTTACTCAAAGGTATTGGAGATACTGGCTAAATTGTTCCAGCTGGTTGCTCACATTTGGTATCTTTTGTGCAATTTCCACCAACTTACACTGTTGAATTGCTCTATGGTTTTGGGCAACTCTTTTGTGAGCTGGCATTTTCATGTGTAAAATGGCTAGGGTGATGGAGGACTGGCAGAAAACTACAGGAAGGAGAGGAAGGGAATGGTAAGGCTCAGCTGTGCAACATCTGTAAAGACCTGAAAGATGCTTAGATGGAAATAGGATGCGCAAATTCTGCAAATGGAGCGCTGTTGATATTTGCAAATGACTTTGATGTACAGCTCTGAGCCCTGCGTGTAATTTGTAGTGCTTCAAGGTGCCACCCTGAACACAAAGTTGAAGGTATCGCTGTGTTCACTAAGCAGTCCGAAATAGATTGGTTAAAAATATCTAGGTAGTGGTGTGCCAGGGCTTTGCACAGTTCGATGTTTTGCCACTTACTTATTTCAAATGAAGCTTCCTTTCGTTTTCTTCTGCCATTATCTATTGTTTGGGAAGCAGTGTAATTATGCAATAGGAGGTATGTAGATTGCGTTGAGAATAATCAACACTTACTGTACCATGCTTCAAGAAATGCTGCATGTGCAGAATGTTGATGTGATTTGTTCGCAGTTTTGTGGCAGCTGTGACTGGGTTTGCTTGAGACACTCTGTGGAGTCAGGCTGAASCACACTGATATATTTCATAAAGATACAGGTATTACTTGAGCGTGTTTTCTTTAGAGTTCGGGTTATCTATTTTTTTCTGTAAATGAGTGCGATTATCTCAATTTTTCTTCCTTTTTTGTTTCCCAGTGACTAAGTCCAACCTTGCACCAAAGAGAAGCCTAGTGATTGTGGGATGCGATTAAAAGGTGGTTGCGGTGTCAGGATTTACTTGGTTCTGGTGCTGTCTCATTTTTCTTCAGTTTACGTTGAGTAATAGCAGAGTAGAAAGGACACCTGAAGGAAACGAATGCTCCCAAATCATAGCATTATGGATCTGTGCCTCCTAGTCCCCGCACTGGAAGCACTGTGACTACCTCTGGTGATACATCAGTCCGAAATGCTTATTTAGGTTTTGATTTAATATAATATGCGTGTGAAAGTCCAGTAGTCCCCCCAGTCTGTTCATGGGCTGGTCAGTTTAAATCATCACGTCTTTATGGATTTGGTGGAGCTAAAACCAGTTGAGGATTTAGTCCTCTGAATTTCGGGAAAAAAAAGTGTCACGATTATACAAGGCTGTGTCTGTATATGAGTAGTAATCTAAAGAACCACAAACCATAGAGTATGAATACCTCTGTATTAAGCGTTGTTAAACGTTCTACTTTGAGATATACATACATACATATCTATCTATATATATATATAAAATCAAAAATT
This sequence comes from Rhea americana, assembly GCF_003343005.1. Classification (NCBI taxonomy): domain Eukaryota; kingdom Metazoa; phylum Chordata; class Aves; order Rheiformes; family Rheidae; genus Rhea; species Rhea americana. Next base: position 632,272 of record NW_028186623.1, on the reverse strand, counting down.
TTATAGTGTTGATGAAAGGCAGTGTAAGATCTTTCTACTTAGTGGAATGTTTTAAGTGAAATAGCCATTATGTCTAGGAAGTACTATTTTTTTTTTTTTTCCCCAACATTAAATTCTAAGGTATATCAGATTACCTCAGTGACCTTTTGGGCAACTCTTCAGTGTTCTTCTCAATTTTTTAGTTCCTCACTAAAACAAAGGGAAAAGTCAGTGATGCTGGTTTGGAAAATAATGCAGGTGTTTTGAAGAGCCATTTGTGAGATGCTGTGCATTTTAGACATAGGAGGCAATGGAGAGGAGGTTAGCTGGAACACGTGTTGACTGGAACTCTGTTCCACACTAGTGGACACATCCACGTTTAGTTCAGTGAAACTGGCAAAAAGAAGAGAGCTGCTGTGTGGCCAAAGTTGCTTAGGTGAAAATACGTACCTATCTTTGCAATGCGTTAGGAGGTAGATGAAAGTTGCTTTTTAAGTGTTAAATACTACTAAAAGCAACTGAGAAGAAAAAGAAAACAGCTTTTACTAGCTTCAGAATATCATACTCTTCCAAAACCAGGTGTTTTAGCCAATATCTAACTTATTTTAGCTATTTGTCTTTAAGAATCTGTGAGCAGCCTTATTTTACTCRTGCAGGTTTTACTGAAATGCAGCAATTTATCAGCTGAATTCAGCTTGTTTATGTAACCAGCTGATTGGCATTGGGTACTTTTAGCTTTCAAAAGGCCTAACTTTTTAAGAATCTTTTTCTGGTTATCTAACTTTCCCTTTTCCTTAGTTTTTATTAAGCTTAAATTGTGGGGACCCCCCCCCCCCACTAATTTCAGGCTCTCACTGGTTCTGATGGTTCTGTGGAGTCGAACATGACTTCATTTAACCTGCAGAGAATGAGTAATCCTCCGAGCAGGAGCTGGGAGCTGTGTACATCCTGTGGTGCTCGTTTTTTACCTACCTGTTGGCATTCTACTGAACACTGCTTGCAGAAGAGTGGGTTTGGTTTGTCTTGTTGTGCCTGTGCTTTGTGTTTGTATCTTCAGGCCCTCTTCCTGTTCCCAAGATTTTAGACGTTAATCATAGAATGAAGGTAATCAAGGAAATTCTCTTTTCATACAGGACTGTTTTTCACAGAATTCATACTGTTTTTTTGAAGACCTACGAGGAAGCTAGGAAAGCAAATTAAAAGTGGTCACAAGTAACTTGCTCCAGATGGAGGAAGGGAATTGGTTAAAAAATAAGARTTCTGCAAGAGCTGCTGTTCTAATGTGACTAACATAGCTTTTTCAAAGGTGAAAAGCTCTCTGGAAAATGATATTCAGGCATTATATGCATTAAGCTTGTTCCCTCTCATCTTCTCCTCCCCCCCCCCCTCCAGCTTTAATCAGCACACTATCCAAATCTGCTACTGCATTTTGTTAATCCTAAGAAGTTGGGTATTTTTTTCCCTCCAAAGGAGTTTTAATTATTTTCTGGTAGTACATGCTTGGAAAAATAGCGTTTAAAAAATCCAAAACCTTTCTTGTAGTCTGAATGTGAAGTCATTGCTATTGTCATTGCTCAATGGGTTACTTATAAATAAATTTTAAAAAGCAATCTTCTGTTAGGTTGTGTTCGGTTACCTTGTGGCTGCTATGGTAACAGATGAGAGAGAGACAGTGCCCTCATGATAAAGCTTAATGGTAAAGCAGCAGAATGTAGTGAGGGACTTAGCGGGAAGAGAGCACAAATCCCCTCAGCAGTGCTGTGAAATGAGTCACCAATTAAGTCAGAGTTGGGGAAAGGGTTCCACTTTTTTTTTTAAAAAAAAATGTTTTAAATTGTATATTGTTGATTTATATTTAGAGCAGGAAGAGGGACAGACTGGAACCTTGGGGAGCAGTAAATTAGATTGCATCCTTTCAGGTGTTTTTCTGGTCATTTCCCGCCTTCCCCCCCCCCCCAAATTATCTCCTTTGTGTAGTTCATAAATGTGGTATTGCTGTGATAATGTTTTCTTTAGTGGAATTCTGGCTTTCCTCACTCTGCGCCTCACCAAGAAGATGTCAGTGGTGTGTTGATATTTTTTGTATTTTTTTTTTCTTTGTGTGTGTGTGTGTGTGTGTGTGTTGTTTTGAGTTTTATTTTATTTTTTTCCCCTCTTTTTTCCTCCTCTCCCCGCCTCCAGGATTTTGGTCTGTAGAGGTGTGTTGTCCTGTTTTATCCTGTTAGGATGAGAATGAAGGTTGAACCCTCTCTTTTTAAGAGGATAAGTGCTGTATCTTTTGGCTTCGCTTTTTTTCTTTTATCCTTCATTAGTATACAGCTGCTCTCCTACTCTTCAAAGCTATGCCAGAATAGGGGGCCACATAAATCAGGATTTTGCTTGGAAGGAAGGGAAAGACTGCAGAGCGCCATCTTGTACCGTGCCTGGCTTTAGGTAATACTTTGGATTTGATAAATGCAAAGAAGTTAATTCTGTGCTCAGATGTTCAGTGGCCCTTCTTCTTCTTCTTCTTTTTTTTCTTTTTTTTTTTTTTTTTTAAACTCCAAAATTAAAGCTTTTCTAGGGTGTGTTTTCCCCTTATTCTGGAATAATTTCGATTATGATAAACTATAGAGAGTGATTTCTTTCAACACTTGGGGAAAGTACTTGTCATCTCAAGTTCTTCTTGGTGAAACATCAAGAGAGAGTTGTAATTACTGCTTCAGTGGGAGGTTTTATATCAGGTAGGAAGCTCGAGAGCACAGAACCTTCTCTGCAAAAGCTTCACCTGAAGCATTAGAACTGTGGATAAATCATAGAATCATAGAATGGTAAGGTTGGAAGGGTCCTCTGGAGATCATCTAGTYCAACCTTCAGCATAGCCCATACAGGGACATGTAATGCAAATAGTTTGAGGAGTTAGTGAACAGCCTATCTACTGTTAGTAAACAGTACCAGATCAAAAAAATTAACAGCTATGAAGTTACTAACGATATAGGGTTTTCGGAGGTGCTTGGAGAAAGGCATGGGGTGATAGAAAAGACACAGGGGAGAGGTTTTCAAAACAGAAGAAATGGGGATAGGAAGCTGAAGTGAAGCTGGTTGGAGTAGAGGATGCCTAGAAAGCCTTTGCAGGAGGAGACAGAGCAATGACAACAGGAAAAGATTTTTATGGAGAACACTGGAGGAAGACTTTTTGGCTAGAACCGTCGGAGGTGATAATGATGTTTGCTGAGGAGTAGTCGTCRGATTTGAAGTGAAACTTGGAGAGCTGCTTGGAGGATGTTGTGTGAGGAACACTTTGGCTGGACTAAAGGAGAAAAATGTCGTGTGCATGAGCTATGGTAGTAAGAGGGGAAACTATTGATACTCTGAGTGGTGCTTCCCTCTTTAAAGCTCAAGCACTAGAGGAAGAAATGAGTAAGTCACAAAAGGGAGGAAAAATACTCTGTTTGCTGCAGGACAGATTGTACAAAGAAAGTGCCTTTGCRCACCCTGAAAGGGTATGTTGTCACTAAACGCTTTTGGAGATGAGGTCAGCTCTTCTAAAATGCTTGCAATATACTGGTTTTCTTTCCCCCCCCTCCAAATTTGATTTCAGTAATTAAGAACATAGCACGTGCCCTGCCAGAGCCGTTCTCTGTCGAAGCCAGGTATGTTTTTTTTTTTTCCTGCTTTGTGTTTTGATGTTACTCTTGCTGCCTGTAATTGGGAACACAATATCTGAGGTTGTTTCATGTGGGTAGAAATGGATGCGGACTGGGATGGGATTGCAGAGGACTGAACCGTTATAAGAATGTTTGTTTTTTAGGTAATCTCCAAAACTAAGCAGAGTTTTAAATACTGGGAGGTTAAATTTGGGTCTCTGGTGTTGTGGTGTGAGCTTACTACAACCAGTGCTCTGTCGCTGCTGTTGTAGGAATATGTCCTTGCCAGCCTCTGGAGTTTGTGAAAAAGGTCTGCTTTTTGGAAGCCAGAGGCTTTTTGGGGCCTCCTCCATCCTGTTCAATTATCACTTGCTCTGGGGAGAGATGGAGTGGTTCTGTAAAGGAATGTTGATTACCATTTTAGGACAGGCCCTACATCAGGATGTGAGAGGAGAATACTCTTGGGTCCTTTACAGCCTAATTCCGGTTGAGGCAATAGCCTTATTCTGCAAGCTTTTGTGGTTTGAGATGTGCCCTGAAGGACAAGGCTGAAAGACTTCATTGTAGGATTAGTCTGGAGGAAGGCAAGCCATCATCTTGTCTACAACATCTTTGTTAGTCTTGGAAATAAAATTTTGTCACTATTCAAAGGAATATTCTATTAAATAATGTATTTCAAACAGTATCAGCTGGCTGTATCAGTGATTAATAGTAACACCTTAGGTTATACTGTTTCCTTTCTGAATTTCACTGGTGCGAAGTATATTTCATTCCTAGACATCTTTTATTTTCCGCTTCATAAACCAGCATAATGCTGAATAGTGATTTGAGCAAGAAGCACCCTGTTAAAGTTGATGGTAAACTGAAGGAAAAGTCAGGGTAATTTTCTTGCCTCTGACAAAATGGTCCCTTTTCTTGACATCATTACACCTCCTGCTTAGGCTGGCTTTTTGCCTGTGACTCCTAAAAGAAAATTATTTTTGAACAGTTGGGATTTTTGCATCTAAGGTAACTTAAACTGAATCAAATTGTAGGTAGGGATTTTACAGTGAAAACTTTTCTGCACCCATTTTTTTATTATAGAAGAAAACTACTCAGCCTTTGTGTATGTTGAGTGTAGGAAGCTCTGAATTCTTGCTGTTTGCTTGATGGAATAGATTTTTAGGGCTTTTTTTTTTTTTTTTCCCCAGCATTCCAGTTTCTGATCTTTTCTGAAAAGAAAATGCCGAACCTTTCAATTCTGTATGGTGGTCTCTCGCTGTTTGAGAGGAAATTAATCTCCTTGCCTGGTTGCACAGGCTCTGGTAGGAGCCTTCAGTGGTGTTATGGGAGGGTGCTCTGAAGCAGTAAAATGCCCCTTCAAGGTGTATTGTTGCCAGTGGTAGAAGCAACAAGACTAAAAAGCCTTTACTGTGGCTATTATTCTTGTAGTGCTTGTAGTGTAATGTTGACTTTCCTAGTATCTAGCAAAGATTCAGTATGTCAAGTTTTTCCACTCTATTTTTCCCATTTTATTTTCACCCAAAACAAAGCTTTGAAAATAGTATCTCAGATGTCAAATTATGCATTCATATTGTTATTTGTACATTATTATATTTGTGCGTGGTGTTTTTAAGCACAAGTGACATTCCATGTTCTTGAAATCTTACTGTTCAAGACTTTCATGCGTTTATTTGTATGAGTAAAGTTACACATATGCATGAGTCGTATTATATTCAATGGGAATTCATGGGAGCAAAATTGTATGTATGCATAATCATTTGTATGGTCAGGGCTGAAGTAATTCTGGCTTGAATCAGATTGATAAATATGTGAAACTGAAAAGAAGTTGAAAAAGTCATGAGGATCAGTTTCAACAGAAGCGTGAGATGCATCATGATAAGGTCAGATAGGTTTTCTTAGTGGCATATTTAGATAGTACAGTCAAATCTAGAAATTTTATGCAGCTGAACAGGAACTCTCTCGCCAGGCAGTTTGAGTGTTGAATAGAGCTTTAAGGTACTGAAAATAGACCTTGGACTTTAATCTTTTGGGAGGACATGACAGTTCAAAGAGTCTGAGGCTTTTGAGGAACGACTGGACACTCATCTACTTCATGGTATGTTGAAAGATTCTTGCTGTCTAGGACTGTGGTGGTATTAAGTGAAGCCTGGTAACTCTCTTAACACAATTCAACTGTTAGGAAAAATCATCATGGGTAAATTTGACCTTGTTAGCTCTTCAGCTGTTCTTTTAATGTCTGGAAAGAAGCCTGTTAAAGCCATTTGGAAATGACTGGGGCTCTTCCCATTTTCAGTCACGTTTTTAGATCAAAAGGTAAAGAACTGTATTTAATGGAAGTGCTACAGTTTCCCTTACTGTTGAAGACTATTGTGGCAAATTCCTGGATCCCCTAGAACAATTCAGTAAGGAAAGAGGGGTGAAGAAGCAGCCCCTTTAAAGTTACTCATGATGTGTAAGTTATTGAAAGATGAAGCCAACCTATATCTGCAAACATATGAGGGCCACCTCTGTATTATGCGGAGGTTAGGATATTTGTGTCATAAAACTTGTATCTACCACTTCCAGTCTGTCAGAAGTTACAGGTTGCTTATACGTATGTTGACCCACATCTGAGACCTAACCCCAGAAACACTATTTTATGTMACTGCGGTGTTTTTACAATATTTTGTGCTTCTGTAGCAAAACTGCAGTGATGTCTCTGTTAGTGAGCAGCTCTGTGCCTTTTGTGCAGCACTGAGATTCTTTTGGCTTCCCCAGGCTTTGTGCTCTCCATCCCACCTGGGCCTGGAGGCCTTGTATTGCAATCGCTGCCTTCTTTCAGGAAGAAATTTTCTTTGCAGCCTGTGAATCCTGCTTCTTAGCTGGCCAGAGAGGCCTCTCTGTGTTGGGAGACGCTCTTTCACAGTAGGTGTTAGGAATGCTGCTATTCTTAGTCCCTGTTGCTTGTGAGAATGAAAAGGTGCTTTTGTACCAAAACCTATGAAAGATTGGCAAAGGTAAGAATTTGTCGTATCTGCACGTARCTTGCGAGAGGATGGGGAAAAATTTCATAGCTGTCAGAGAGCAACAACTTAACAGCTGCCTTTTAGTTGGCAYGACGTTAAATTTAGTTGTCTGTTATGCTTTCTTGCCCAAGCTGCGTAAATGAAGCACAGTTTTATGCTTGAGGAAGCTTGCATTTTTAAAGACTTTATTTTAATATGCAGTGATTTGCCTATTGCAGAAATCTGCATTTGTTTGAGTATGTAGGAAAATAACTGACACTTCTTGTATTTTTAGGCATTGTCCTGCATGAATACAGGACAATTTGCTTATGTTGAACCACTAAGTAAATCATAGAAGGGTCAGCCAAGTGCCTGTGTCTAAGATAAAGCATTAGACCATGGTGACATGCTAGTTTTGAATGCCAAGGGAAGGAGTAAAAAAATGTATTGAGAGAGTTGAAGTGCTACAGGAAGATCACACAGATAGTTATAGTATTTGTATGTTTTATTCAGTGAACTTTGTGTTTTATAATTACTGAGCTTCTAACAGTGCTATGAGATAATAAGGAAATTGTCTCCATTCTGGAAGCRGAAAAGCAAAAACATACAGAGGGGAAAACAGTAAGCTTTTAAAGTCACTGGAGGACAGGTGCTCAGTAAAGTCTTTTCCTGCGTCAGGCAAAAAATGTATCTGCGCCTGAAATAAGTTGGGGATGCTCAACTTGGAGACTTGTGCTTTGCCTAGATTGTTTTTCACTTTCTAGGAAGATTGTTTTGATGGCATTATAATGTTGACAATAAAGTGGAATAGAAATAGAAAATATTAATTTCCTGCTTTGCAGAACTTCCCACTGAAGTTTCTCAGCTTTGAGTAACTATTCCAAGCAAAACATTGGTTATTCTTAATCTGGCCCTGTTGGGAAATTCAGATTTTGACACACTTCAGAATGGTTTTGGAGTGGGTTCCCCAGCTTCCCCAGACGATTGAAGAGACGGTGCATTGGAGGCTGACGTGATGCATCACAAGATTTTTGTTGTTTCGATGTTTGTTCTTTTGGCAGTTAACTCCTGACTCTTCTGCATAAAGGAAGTCTTCAGTGGCCTTAGCTCTGCCTCTGTTAGCATCTTAGTAGTACCTCTGTTCATCTGATTTCTGCATGATCAGGTTCCATAGCTAGCATTTCCCGTGGCGCTTACCTCTATCAGCTCTCAGTTTGGGATTGAAATGTAGCATGTGCAAGGTGATGTCTGAGTAGAACTGAATGGGTTCAGGAAGGGTCAGGCATGAAAGCAGCAAGTGGAACGAGTTAGATGTTTGAAGCCGGAATGGGTGGATATGGTGAGGAGAGGCAGGCTTTCCTGCCCCAATAGTTGGGAGGAAATGCAGCTCGTAATGTAGAATGACCCAGTGTATGACAAAAATGGGAAAAGGAAGGGACAAAAAGGGAGAAGGATTGCCTGCTGGCTCTTACTGAGCTGGCAGCTGCCTTGTGCATTTTCAACGGTTCCCTCCAGGCCCCAGGGCACTACTGGGAGTTCTGGGTATTCGGTGATTCTGGAGATCTGGCCCCAAACATGCAGGCATACAGTGGTTATTTTCTGGTAGCTCCAAACAGATTTGAGAAGATCAGCACAGAGTAATATTCTAAATCTTTTTCAAACTGTCTGAAATGTGGGTGGACAGCCCAGTGCCTTTAATAACCATTTTTCTACAGAATGGGAACAGAGCTATTTTTGGCTCTTTGCTATCATTGACCTTAACTACTACAAGAGAAAAGCTATAAGAAAAATACTTTTGAATTCTATATTGTAAACCTTGCTTGTAATGTACAATAAAAAATTCCCTTTCACGTGGAGATTGCTTCCAGCACACCTGGAAGACCTTAAACTTAGGCAAGATGAGACATGGCAAGTGTTATTTTGTCTGAACATGTTTCAAATTCCCTTCTAAAGAGGATCTGTATATATTTTGCTCTCAAGAAACTGGCTGTTTCTGCTGCATTCCTTAACAACCTAAATCAGCCTGTGTTTCCAGTCCTCAGCTGGACTTTGCKCTCAAGAATATTTTATGTTGCCAGTAGGATGCACCGTCTTTACTCCATATAGTTTCAGTGTTGGGCAGACAGTGTTTGTCTGCAGGCAGCAGACTCGGGTTGTCGTACGGAGGTGTACCTGGTATGTGGTATGCTGCTCCCCTGCACCCCCTGAATTCCAGTACACTGGGGGGAAGCCATTTTTTGATGTTTTCTTCAGAATGACTGAATAACTTAACCTCTTTTTCTTAAAGGCACTTCAATGGAAATTTTATGCTACAAAACTGAGGCCATAATGCAAAAACACTTCTACAGTGAAATCAGTTGCAACAGGAAAGTGCTTTGCCCAGATGAAGAAGCAAAAGATCTTTTTTTTCCKTATAAATTACAAGTTAATATCCTAACCTCAAAAATGTGTGGAGGTTGGTGAGTGTCCATGGGTGATGCTGATTTGTACAATACTAATGAAGCAACTGCAGAGTCCCTTCTAATTAGCAGAAATGACAGTGCAACTGCATGAAAGCAATTATGTTGCACCTAAACGATCTATGACATCTAAGATGTTTATTTTCATAATGGAAATTAATTTCAAAAGCTTCAGGCAAAATGGAGATCGTGCTGTTGAACGGTACGTAGCACAAAGAGGTGTTCCTTTTCCTGTGATTCCCGGCCCTCGCAGCTGAGTCCGTTCTCACAAAAACGGATGAGTGTGTCACCTTTTTTCCCTGTCAGACATACTAACAAGTAATTTTGATCCGTTAGCTTTTGCGCTGTGGTATTTTGTTCAATGTCAGGTTAAAAGTACCCCCGAAGGAGAGGTACAGAAATATTTTAAAGTTAGGGCTATGTGCTGCTCYAAGGTCCCTGGCAGTCTGGCCCCCGCACTTCAGACTTGAGGCCCAACCCTGAAACTGCTCTGCGTGGACTGTTTGGATGATAAAGATGTTGATGTATAACATTAGAACTTGGCTCTGCAAAGCAAGCAATGTTTAAAAAAAGACCCTGTTTCTCTGTAGCAATTTCTGATATCAGTAGATCTCTTGATGGTTAAAGCCAGTCTGTAATTTGACAAGCGCTTCTTTCAGCAGCAGTGAATCCCGACGGCTCGCTCTTCCTGGTACGGCCCTCTCAGTTGTGCTGTTCGGCTGTTGTGGGACTGGAGGGAAGCAGATTAGTGCGCTGACTGGGTTAGAAAGAACTAAAAGGAGAGATTAATGTGACTGATCACCTCCTCAGTCTTAAGTTAGTGTAAACTCAGTTCCTCTCCCATCTCCCCCCTCCAGCTAGTTTTTCCTTCCTTCTGGCTTCTCTCAGTTATGCCAGCACGACAGTGTTTGGGACTGTGCAGTGACCTGATCAGTGAGGAAATCCATGGTAAAAATAAACTTCAACCTGGATTATTTCATTGCTCAGGTTATCTTTGTTGCCAAGCTAAATATCCATGAACTGTAGTTCCTTCTGTGAGGTGGGTACAATGACACATAGCTACCTGACTGGGATAGATGTGTTGAAAGACTGTGGTGCTCCCAAGCAGCATAGTGATATGGGCTACAGTGAGAACTGTTAATTTCTTTCTTTTCTTTTCTTTTCTTTTTTTTTTTCCCCTTCTTTCTCACTGACTGTTTACAGAGACTTGTGTGGGCTGTCTGCCTGCTACTGTGCTGGGTTCTTGGTATGCATGTTTTTACTTCTGCTATTGTGGATTTTGAGATAACCAGTTTCCACTGTGGTTATGGAAAACTTAGGCGAGTTGCAYGGAAGAGACTGAAGACTCGTGATTAAAGTGCAACATCTCTGCGTTTGTGCAAGATTAACATATCTTTAACACAGAATATAAATCCTCTAAGATCTTATTTCAAGAGCCTTACTGATTTCTTGGCCTGCTTGCCATTTGCAAAGAGGTCAAAATTTTCATTCAAATGTGATTAATCTTAAGTGATTGTGGRCCTGACTTAACGTTATTTAATTTAACAGGAGCTTTTCAAACAAATTTTAAGCAGTTGGAGAGTTGTAACTGATCTGGCATCTGACCATCTATATAAGCACTTTAATACTGCAGTGAAATTCTTTCTGAAAAGACAGAGCTTTCTGACTCCCCAGGGGTCTGACTTGATGCATCACATCTGGGGATTGAAATGTCATTCTGATGCTTTTGCAGGGCACCATACAGTGGCTATAAATTTCAGTTGTTCATTAAGTTTGTTTTAGCCCTTACAAAATCAAAGGAGAAACAGCAAATACCAGAGCAGGGGTGAAGTTTTACTAAAATATTTTAAACTGCGTGAATAGCAGTTTCTCTTGTTTTTTTTGCTTGTGATGCACAGGATTAGCTGTTTGGAAGAAGTTTGAATGGTACAAAGATTAGTCGCTGGGTTGGGATGTTATGTGGATCTACAGTGTGTCCTTTCAGAAAGAAGCAAACAGATGTTCGAGCAAAAAAAATAAAACAAACAAACGTTTCCTTTGTGTTAGCCGTCGTTAGAGACGGAACTTGGGGGCTGGCRGAGTGAGGTGGGATGGGATGGACAAATTTCGTAAGTAATGTTTTACTCCCGAGATGGGCACTCGGGAAGCTTCCGTGATGGATTAACAGTTTCCGTGTTGAGTTTTTAGCAGTCTGTGTATTTTTACCAGAATTTTTTGAAAAGTGTTTTCCTTAAGTGTCATCCCAGACATTGCCTCGCCACCCCAAATCATTTATTTTTGAATGAATTCTTTTACGTATAAGACTGAAGCGTTGAGCTATTGATATTGTCATAGTAACTAGAACTGCAGGACTGTCTGTCAGCCAGAAATTGTGGTGAATCATGGCTTGAGTGTGGGTGTCTGTGGAAATGAAACAAGCTTTGATTTTTTTGGGGGAATCAGTGAAGTAGTATTTGTTTTCCATTTTTTTTTTTTCTGAAAGGTATATTGAAGATCCTTTTTCACCACAGATCCTTTTTTACTTCTATCATTTTGAAGGTAGGAAACTGCATGTTTCCTGGACATTTGAGCATTATGTATGGCTTTGTATGGGGAATATATCTCGTGTGTGTGTGTGTATGGGGGGGAGGATTCTTTTTATTGTTTTAGCTAGGCTTTAAATTTGAAAACCTGCTTTTTGTATTCTACGTTTTTAATAAAAATGACAAAAGAAAACCTTGGCTTTCAAATTGTCAGCTAGTGCAGAGTATGCTTTGGCCACGATAGCTGATCTAATTGAGTTCTGTCTTCTGTCAGGAATGTTACTCCAGGTGTTAAATATGGATGTGAATTWGTAGCTCTTCCACTGAGTAGTTTGTCTGGCATTTGGGGTGTGTTGCTGCTTTGATCATTTAGTCTGTGGAAGTTAGTAAGATYGTCTTTTTAAGTGCTACTGTGAGTTCCACACCTGTGGTGTAATACCGCTCTTGAGAAATAGTAGTTTTAAGTCCCTTCTCCAGCTGTGTGTAAATGGGACTGTTGACATCATGGGTTCAGCAGGGCAAAAGATTCAGTATGGGTGGATCTGTTACCCAGCTGTGTGGCAGTACTGAGAATGTGTGGAGAAGCAAGAAATTTGTTACACATTGCAGCAAAAATGTGCTATTGGAAAGACTCATTGGCACCAAACATTGGTTTGCTTTCCCCTCTCAGAATCTCTCTTCCCCTCACTTAGATTTTGATGAAACAAAAGAACAAATTTGTTTCTTAACGCGATTGTTTCRTTATATTCTGATGCTGCTGTGTTGCAACTGAGAGAGATTAAGCGTGGGAGAGRGGGGAAAAAGAAATCTCTGTGACCCTTGTGTGCTTTCAGAAGCATCTTTCTGCRTTTCTAGGGTGCCCTAAAATGCTTCTCTCTAATATGAGTTGTTCTGTATGGGTTTTTACACCCTCTATTAAGTTAATTTCTTGTACTTTTCCCCCGTTCTTCRCAAAATAATATGCACTAGTGCTGGAGTGAATATCCAATAAGGAAGACTAATACTGACTGCTGAGGTTTTATTTCTGTTTTCTCTCTGGTATTGAAAACCACTTTCCCTTGCTTCCCAGGTTGGCAGAAAGTGTTATTTTCATGGGGTTTGCTAATGGAAAAGTGTATTCGCACAATCACCGTTCTGACTTACTTGGATCCTGCAGAAGCTAGTAATGGATTTTCGTTGACTTCAGGGGGACTTTACATGGGCAAAGGCAGTTCTGGACTTTCCTGTAGGATCCAGAGCTTGTGACRTGACCCTGAGTGCAGAATGAGATTGCTCCCCACTGAAATAACTAAATATCATCATCTAGCGTCCTTCTGTGTGAATGCAGGGCTTGAAGGTTCAAGTGCTTTTRCCAGTACTAAAATGGATCCAAGCCTGACATAATGTCATGGTGAGAAACATCAATATTCGTAGTGATATATTGAAAATGAGTAATAGATTCCTTGGGCTGCATGGGGAAAACGTAACTGCAGACCTTAATGCAGTGTACAGTTTTATGTTTTCTGATTGTTTCATTTCACTCTTGGATTTTCTTTTTTTGGCTCATCTAAATTCAGATCAAAGTAAATGTTTGTCAGAATTCTTTCTAGCCCGCGAAGGGAGCCCAGAAGACTCTTGTGACTGCAGTGCCGAATGAGGACTCGGATTTGAACGGCTGCCTTTGCTCTGCTGTAGGCACTCTTCAGCAGGGAGAGAAACMGGGGTGAGGTGTGTTGTCTTGAGAGGTCCCTCCGTCTCCCCACTCCTGTGCTGCGCATCATGTTGGCGCCTCCTTTGCCCGCTGTGTTTTATGAGCGGTGTGGGTTTTCATCCTTGTCCCGCTTGGGAATGAATGTGGGGGAGGAGAATGAAGCAATGCTTCCTCAAAGACGTTTGTCGCTCCTGGGAGGGTCACTGCTGTGGCCTCTCTCTGCCTCGCCTGGTGAAACTGCTTTCGCTAGCTGCTGTGGTAAATGTCTAGCCTCACTGATGGGCTTGAATGAGGTATTTTCAGAGTCRCCATCAAATGAAGCTGTGCTATGGTTTTATTATTTTACCCAAATTCATAACAATGTTTGCGCTATCTAGAAGACGCTTGAAACCTGCATATAAATGGATCTCGGAGTATCCGAAAGCAGCTAGCAGAGGTGTTTCTAAAGGATGGCAGCATGTTATTTTGACTCTTGAGGAAAATGGCAGAGTAGCAAGCATTTGTGTACTTCTGTTTGCCCTTTAGTCAGACTAACAATGTTCCAGTCACTGGACCAGCTTAATAGGTTGTCTTGGAAACGTTCTCCTATGGTTAGGGTACATCTGCCCTAACTTGTGCATTTAAAAGTTGGATGGCTGTGTCTGAGCTGCTTATTCTGGCCTTCCTTGCTGTAGCTGATGCAGATAAATAAGCACCTCCGGAGGGTGGTGAGTCTGACCTGTCTTTAATGCTTGCCTTGGGATAAGATTAATTCCGACTGTGCAGAGGACCCATTTTTTTCCTTTGACTAAAAAGATAGTCTAGGGTTTAGGAGCTTGGCTAACTGCTTCCTGACACAAATGGCAATGAATGTGTACCTCTTAGAGATGTGTCATCGGTGTATTTCTGAACACTTTTTGGCAGGTGAAATACAATTTAAAAAAATAAAACCTACACACAGAATAATTGAGTTTCAGAAAGGTACAGGATTTCCTGACTAATCAATGCTTAATTTTCTCCTCTGTCTTTCTGTATCCCTCACCTCATGTTGAGCTGCAAAAGTGTGTCTCTTTCCCCTCTGGGGATAACGCAGTGAGACTACAGGGCCGAGGACACGATTGAAATTGTTGATGTACCTGTCTTCATATAATCTGATACTGTGTTTACAGCCCCAATTTACATAGGTGAAGTACGGCGACAAAAACAAGCTGGCAAGTGGAGATGCTGTTTTCCTTTCCTTTCAGGTGCTCTTGTGTTATATACCTGCTAGATAGCCAGCATCTTTCTGCGTCCTTTGACCAAAGTGTGCTGTAAGGGGTCGTGGAAGAAGGTGGGATTCAGTAAGGGAATTTCAGTTTTAGTTGGGAGCAGCAGGCAGGCTTTGTAATGATGATGTGGCAAAGTTGGCTGCATCTCATTGAAATGGATAAAATGCTGTAAAAATGGCTGTTAGCTTGCATTTGGTTTTCTTCACTTCACTGTGAATTCCAAGTACTCATGAAGAAACCATTGCAGAAATTTCTCTAAAAATGTTGGGCCTGTTGGGGCAAGAACTTATGGAGTGGCTCTGTTTTGTCTTGAAACGCAGTCTAATGTTCAGCTAGAGCTGAAGAGTAAAGACAGTGAGTTATAAATATTATAAATAGTCATTAATTTCTAATATGTACTACTTGACTTGAGGGCTCAAAGTTCAGTGAAGGTGATTTTATAACTCTATTGCAGTTCAGTRGTTGATACTGGGCAAATATAGAAGAGACTGATTACAAGGTAAAGCTTTACTAAGTGTTACATCCCACCCCAGCGTGGAAAATTGTGTAGTGTCAGTGCTGATCTTGAGTTTTGGACATCAATAAAGTGGGACTTTTGTGGGAAGGAGGTTGTCTTGTTTGTTAGTATTTTTGAGCCAGTGCTGAATGCTACAGGATGACCAAACTGATACGSTTGCCGCTGTTGAGTGCTGTCTCTCTGCTGTGTTTGTCTCTCTTGCTTTTACAATGGCTGTTCCAGAATTGGAAAGTCACATTCTTTCTTTTTGCAGCGTTCATCTAAACAACTTCTTTTATTGAAAGAAATAGATGAGAATGCTTTGGCAGCTTCCTTGATGAGGATGATATTGGTGCTGAAAAATGCCTTATGACAGGAAATTGATGTGTCATTTTGTGAGAGTCCAACCGATCCATTTCATTAGGAAAGAAGCTCCCAACTGAAATTTGGAGTTGTGACGCTCAAAACAGTTCTGAACAGTGCAGTGTTGTTTACTATTGTCTCAGGCTGTGGTATGGATTTTTACTTGTGTAACTGTGCACTCTGAGTACCTTCGTGAAAGTGAATGTTTTCATTTTTCAGCCACAAGTTCAGTTACGTGGTCAGTATGACTTGCTTTTTGGTTGGGGAAAATGTGAAGCATGATATTTATTTGAAAGCCATGCGATCATTCTGAAGGAACAGAATATTTTCCTGTGATGTTCGAACAGGAAGCCTTTTTGGTGACCTAATGTTATGTTCGAGGATGAGAGGCACCTGCTCTTTTCCGTGTTTCTGTTGCCCAAGTTCTACAATGTTGCTGCTCCTGCATGGCATGTAAATCACTGTAGCACAGGAAAAAAAAAACCCTGAAATTTTGATTTGACATAAGTGAAAGCGCAGTTTATATGTTAGACATTTTTAAGGGCTTGCAATATAAAAATCCCACCTTGGTTGAGATAAGAAGTGGGTAGCTTTTAGGCACCACTATTTTGGTAAAATGTCTGAAAGGCAAAACTAAAACTGTGCGTGATGTTTTAAGTTGTGTGTTTGAATGTTAAGGAAGCTTTTTAATAGGTGCTATCTTTGAGAAGCCTTTCTCCTGATGTGGATGCTACTAGAAGGCCAAAATCCTCGGTCTGCTTTTTGATTCTTATCAAGTGTCATTATTCTTAATCTTTACTAGCAAAATCTTGGAACAACTCTTATGTTGAGGCTGTGTGTGTGTACAAAATAGGAAAACAGCAAAAATGAGGATGATCCTTATGATTTTTTTAGTGTCAAGGATAAGGAATAGCTGCCACCAAAGCAGTACAAATTGAAAGCCAAAGGAGAGTGATAGAAAGTGGTGATGCTAGTCTGATTGCTGCTGCTGCTTCTTGCAGTGCTGGTAAACAATTAGCATTTTTGGTTTTGGACAARGTACCATCAGTGACCTTTTCCAGAAAAGGTGTGAATATAACTTACCACCTCTTTGATTCCATGCTTGCTTTTATAAGCATTTGAAATACATTATGATGCGCAAGGAGCAAGCGCCAGCTGAAATAAAGGATCGAGCTGTGACTGCACTAAAATTCAACATGTCCATTAGATAGTGATTCTTCCTCTTTTTCCAAAAATACCATAACTCATGTGAATCACTGCATCATATGAGCTGTTGCTGGATTATGTTTCTGAAAGATTGGCTTTTGAAGAAATTCGATCTACTCTTTCACTTCTTTGGAGCTCTGATGATGGTGATTTGCTGGAAAGAAAATGCAGGTTTGCTTCCTGTGTTAGGAACATGGATTTATTCTAAGGCCAGAAGGAAGTGTTGCCATAATCGCATCTGACTTTCCGGTTACATAGGATGTAGAATCTGTCCTTCTGGAAAGAGATCCAATCCTGAGCTGAATTCTTTGTTCCCATGTGTGTGGAGTGTTGTTTTTTTTTTCTTCTTTTTAATCCTTGGTTCCTATCTCTATTTTCTATATTTTGTTTTTTTTTTCTTGTTCTAGTGCTGTATTTCTTTGATACTTCTGTGTTATCACTCCTTCTTCCCCTTATTTCCACCCTCATTTTATTTCCTTGCAATGATGCTTGTGGTAGAAGCGGATGCTTCACAGAGATAATGTTCAGCCAAACCAAATTTACTGTTGTGTCTAAGTGGAGTGACATGGGAGCAAAAAACAGAAGTAGAGCCAGATGGTGAGCTGCTGCAGTAGCTCTTGGCACGGTAGAAAAGATGGGTTCTTGCAGTCTGCCTGCATTGGAAGCTGCTGCAAGGGGGAGAAGGAGGAGGAGAAGTCAAATAGGAAGTAGGGCACATCTGGGTTCCTGCCCTGTATTGCCTCTCACCTGAATCTTCTCTTTTGACTTGTCTGTGCTTGCAGTGTGGTGGAAGCTAACTTATTCTTAAAGCTAGTAGAATTTTGTGCCTCTTTGTGCACATCCACTGGTATATTAAAGCACACTGGGCCTGCATTTAAAGTAGTTTTGCTGGGATGCAGTTCTGCTAAGTAGGTGTGGACATGTTGGAGCCCAAACCTCTTGTTACAGTTTTACAGTGCTCTTCTGCTGGTATCTCGTTCTTCATTGAAGGCTGCCTGGATCGTGTCTGTTTGCCTGTGTGTTTTCCTTAGCTTCATGATTATTTGGATTGGATGTTGCCTTCTCTGCTTAAATGTTGATGTGAATTCAAGGCCTGTCTCTTGCACGTCCTACAAACTGGAAGTTGCGTGTGCCTTTGCTGTTTAGCTTTATTCACTTACTGCGATGCTTGAGCCTTACTTTCCTCTGAATAAGACTATTTTCCTGAATTAAGACATAACTTTCTTGTAATTTCAACCACACCCCTTTGTGAATTGGGCTTCCAGGGTGGCAAAATGTTTTGCCTAGGCTATAAGAATGAAAGATCGGCAGAGAAAGTTAATACTTTAAGGTACTCTTAAGTCTGCTTTTACATCATCGGCAACTATTCTTGCTGTGGCAACTTGAAGCTTCTTTATGTGAAGTTTGAATTAGAACAGTGTCTTACTGCTTTTATTGTCTGTCCTTTGCTTGAATGTCATCCCATCTACTGCCTATGAAGTCTTATCTCTTCCCCCCCCCCCTCACCTCTTTGGTTTGCTAGACAGCAATCTACGCATTGCAGTATTATTCAGGAAAAATTCTGGCAAAAGTCTGACACTGAATTTTGAAGCAGATGTGCATATCTTTGCTGAAGAGAGGTGTGGCAATGAAAGCCAGTGGGTATTTTTTAGCAGGCACTGATATAAATAAGGGCACTGAGAAGTTGTTCTTGCTTCTCTCTTACAAAAGAAAATTTTTATTATTCTGGGCTTTCCAAACTGCTTTCTCATCCCATCTATTTCAAAAGTTGCCACAGAAATAATGCTCTCGAACAAGGAGAGGCTACAAAGCACTGAACTGTCRTTGAAATAACAAATTGGAGGTCGAAGGAAAGATGTATCCATTTGGAAATATACAATATGCCAAGTTSCAATTTAAATCCATGTAGACTGCTCCTGTTTTTCTTTGTCACATTGACTTAAAAAGAATTTTGTGATGATTCACCTTCATGGGTAGAGAGAAAATTTTGTAGTGTAGATAAGAGTGGCTGAGAAAAAGGAAGCCCTGGATAGAAATCAGTAAGAAGTTGTTCATTTTTTTTTTCTTAATCTAGGGGAATATCCACATGATTTTCTGAAACAGGTCTGTTWTCTCTTATCCTCACTCCTGGGATTTTGTGTGACAATGAGGAGAAGGAGGGGTGTCTGGAAACATCTTTTGGAGTAAGGAAGTAGGAGGGAAGAGAATTGGAGATTGAAATTTGACATATGTTGCCCCAGGGGTGGGTCTCATATGTTTGATCCTAAACAAATTTGTGTTTTATGTAATAGCAAAATTCTTGTTTTAATCGTGGCAGTGCTTTTCATTCAAAAACTTCCAAGCTAAGTTAGTAAAGCAAGCAAGTCATATTAGCCCYTTTTGTGGATAAGGAAGTGGGGACAAGGGAAAAGTGACATGCTGAATTTCATGTGAGGGTTTAATGGCAGAGTTAGGATTCTAGGCAGAATCTTCTGTCTCTGGCCCACTAACAGCTGCTGAGCTCTATATTCAAGGTTTTTTTGTTTGTTTTTTTTGTCTGTAGGTGTCACAGCAACTTGGATCGAGTGGTCATGGTCACGAGAGCACTGCAGTGCCCAGAATCACTCGCGCAATCCTTTGGCAACTTCCCGTCTGTCCCTGACTAGCCTCTGTCAGGGAAGCTAGCTGTGAAAGACCACAAGCTGGCTCAGTAGCCTGGTGAGCCCCATGTCAAATAACGGGCTGGAGGTTGAATGTCTCCTTTATTTCAGTGGCTGCAGGGAACGATGGGTTATGGGAGACCTTGCTTTCAGGAGGAAGGAAGGCTCCTCCGTAGCTGATACTGTGGTACAGGGGCAGAACACATTTGCATGGTCCACACGAAAGAGGTGTATTTGTCCTGGTATGAGCRAGACTGAGGCCCGTGTATGGTAGCCTACAGGCTTACGAACGAGGCAGTGCCGCTGGTGTGCTGGAGACGAACAAAAGCTCGGGCGTGAGGGACAGGATGGGCAGAGTTTTGTGATCTACTTCAAACAGCTCTTGTGAAAAGGAGGTAGTATGCAGGGAGCTTTTGGGGATGGGTGGAAAAATCTCAAGAGCCTCCTGGAGTGAGAGAAGCCTCACTTCACCTTTTAGTAACTGAATGTTTTCTGTTTGATTGTTCTTTATTGCTCTTTTCCTTAGATAACTGAATGCATCTCTTCATGTAATGCTGTCTGCAAAAAGGCTAAGAATACATTACAAAGCAAAACCAAATTCTGAAATATCAATACCATCTAGGTTAGTCTAGTCTAAGAAAGTAACTCTCAAGACGAACATTTTCACTGGAGAGGAAGCAGAGTTTTTCAGACTGCAAAGTTCCATTTTGTCCTTACGTAAAGGTCTGAGGCAGCATAAAAAGGCAAAGTTTTTACCTTGGATTTTTGTTGCAAAGAAGTTTATTTGACAGAGATAATATGTAGACCTGATATGCGATGTATATTTCTGTGATGTTTTAACTTTCAAAAAAAATTACAAACCCACTTCAAGCTTCAGGAATTGCCCTGCTTTCTTTTTTTAGTGAGTCAGTTAACATATGAAATTGAAATCTATACAAATTATACAAGTTACAGTTATAGTCAAATCACAATGAGGCCTAAAATAGGTCACGTGCCATTTGAAGTGAAACGCTGAATATTATTAAATTTGCTTTGCTTGGCCTGAAATATATTCAGAGGTGTGGCATCCTCTTCTGGCTGTTGTTCTTCCATTTTGTTGCTGTGTACCTTGGTGGTGGACCTGCTTTCTGGGTAGGAAACTGAAGAGCTTCCTTGTGAAGGAGGGGGGAAAAACAGCCTATCTAACTGTTAATCCTTATTTTTAACACTGCAGGCTGAAAGCATTTTGTTCCATCTGTTTATTAGAGACCAAATATTCTTTCTGAAGTTTGTTACATTGCCGGATTATTAAGGGGGGAAAGACACGCTGGAGAGAAGGGGATATCGTTTTCCCAACCTGAGACGAGTATCCATTATTTGTATATTGAATGTTTTTWAAAAAAACTGTTATTGAAAAGCATTGTGAGCAGATACTTTCAGAAATTATATCRCATGAAGTCTTCATTAACCTCTTTCTTTGAATTTGCCTGTCYACTATCGTAGAAAGCAGCTAACCTGAAACTCAGTTCGCTGCTGCTTTCTTCCTGGAGTTTGACTAGCTCAGTGATTCTTTGTGCATTCTGGTCCTGACTTTCAAGGGACATATCTTCATCTTGTTTGGAGGGGATAATGATTCAGCTGCCTTGGTGAGTCAGCAGAATCCAGTTAACCCTCTCCCAGCGTGATTAACACTGCCTAGGAGTATGTTGCGTGAGTTTATAGCTGATGCAAAGTCCTTTGCCTCTGGTTTTACTTCATAGGAATTACTGTTTTATGCTGAYTTTTAAAAATGATTCTAAATGCTATTGAGTTAAATCCATTAAAACAACTCTACTGATGACCTTGAGCAAAAATTATTTCCAGCAACATAGCAGCTGTATTTATGTACTGATTTAATACATGCATATTTTCTCAGGTTCAGCTGTTCTGCATCAAGTACTGCTTCGTATACCCACATGTCCTTTATGGAAAGTACTTACGACGTTATTGGCGTGCAAGTATGCGCATGCGTCTGCATTGTTTGGAACACTATTGCAGAAGGTGGTTGAAATTGCAACTGCCAATAATATTACCAGAGCTAAAAAAATTTGGCAGCTCCCTGCATGCATAGTGTAGAGACTTACCTGTTAACAAGGATGTTTTGAAAGCAGTTGTACTTTGAAAATAGCTCTGTGGGTTTCTGTGTGTGTTCCGTCTGTTTCCAGATCAAATATATCTACAGTAAAGTAGAAGGGGTTTTTATTTTTACTCARAGCTCTATAAATGCAGCTGTCTTTCCACTCTGCTCTCTTTTCACATCAGTAAACCCAATTTCTGCGTAATTTTTGATAATAGATACTCAACAGGCCCACCTGCATTTTCAGGTAAGTCTTAAGCTTAAAAACCTGTCCTGTGTGAGGGCTGCAGCCCTGCTATTGCTCCCAGTGGATTAGCTGTTGGTAAGAAATTGAAGTAAGTAGGCAGTTCTGTTGATCTGATTTTGCCACTGAAGTAAGAGGCGTCTTTGACCTTGTGTGGCTCTCGTAGCTCCTCTATTGAGTTGAAAAGGGCTGTTTGTGTTGATTTATTCTTAAGGATAAAGCTGTTTCAAGAATTCTCTTTTCCTGAGTAGTAGCTTTTAATACAGTTCAAGTTAATACAGTTCAGAAGCCTAAAGAACCCTGTGTAGCAGTCGTTAACTTGTGGTTGGCACGACTCTGACATGGTAGATGAGGCCTTGATCGTTCTGAATATAGAGGGTTGAATTTCCCTCAGTTATGATCACTATAAGTGTGTTGTTAGTGTTCTTTAAATTTGCTGATATGCATCTCAGATGGAGAGCAGTTTTTGAGCTGTATCTCAGGTCACAGAGGAGATTGGGCTGTAAGTTAAATGAACATGTTTGTTTACCCTTAAATAATTTTGGGAAATCTGCATAATGCAAACTAAAACTTTGGAGCGTTGAGCTTGTTTTAGTTCAGCCTGGTAAAATTTTAGAGAAAATTTATCAACACAAAGTGCATTTGTTCTGCCTTCACTGAAARTGGAGAGCATTTTATATAAATGGAGAACGCTTTATACACTCAACGTGACTGTGAAGTTCCTAAACTGTGCATCTCACTGTTCGGTGACCCCTGTGTACTGGGCTTCTGTTGTTCTTGCCTTTCCAGTAGGGCCATTATGTTTCTTAATTGATCATAACTTAATAAGCTAAGCCTGGAGAAGAAAGCAAGCTTTGGCAGTTGAATCCTTCTTGCCACAGAAACCAGTTCACGTAATGAGGTAGTTGTTGATGTCGTTCTTTTTAAGCTTCAGCGAAGACTGATAATGTTCTCCCATCCTTGAATATGTCTGGAGGTTTTTTTGTTTTTTGTTTTCAACCTATGTATTTGGCAGCTGTGATTTAGCAGGGTCTCTAAGGAAACTAAAGCAATGCAGAGCAATTTACGTTTAAATTTCCAGCAGTGTTAAGTCTGCTAAGGTTTTTCGTTCCAACGGGACTATACAAGCATGGGATCCAGCTTTGCAGTGGCTGTTTGCATGTTCTTGACTCTAAACTCATGAGCAATTCTCATTGAATTTGGTAAGGGGTTATATTATGATTACGTTTAGCCACGTCTGCAGTTTTGCAAGAGGAGAACAAAATATTGTATGCCATGTTTAATTAATGGTAAGTCATGAGGCCGGTCATGCAGGCAGTTTCTCATTATAGTCACTTCTTTGTGGAAGAGTTTGTAGAATGGTGYTCAGCGTTCTCTTCAGTCTTTTTGCTTCCTTATGCTGTTCTTTAAAACTTCTGACTCTGTAGGCCACAGACATATTTTGTGGAGAATATAGTCTTAGAAAAGAGCACTTGATGAAAMAAGTTGCTCAAAAGGAATACTCTATGTAAAATGAAATCATCCATGGCTTTTAGTGCTTTAAAAACCCCTCTTAACACTCTTGCTGGATTCCTTTCATTGTAAAGTAATGCAAAGGATTAGTCAGCATCATCTAATCAGGCAGGAGCAAAGCAAAAATTTTATTCAACTGAATCACAGCAGAGTCAGTTCCTACTTGTAGGACTTGTCTGCTGAAACCAAGTGCAGTAAGGACACTTTAACAGTGGYGTTTGAGATGTCACAGCAAGTGTGAGGTGAGGCAGGCTTAAGAGTTTCGCACCTGAGGAGGAAATCCAAGGTCGTCATTTTCTTTGGTTCTGCAGAGGCTTCCATATAGCTTGAGGAGCTGCTACAGCAGAACTGTGTTCTCTATGCTCTGAGCGAGTCTGCAGGTAGCTGGAGTGCCTCCTGGTTTCCTAACAGTTCCGGTGACTTGAGAGCTGCTCTTCTACTCGCTCCTTCTGAAACRGATGGAAATAAGAGTTGCTGGAGAGCCTCTCTTCCTCATTCCCGTCACTTTGTGTTGCTGTGGTGTCCGTATTGGATTGTCCTGTGATCTGATGGTAATGCTCAATGCCTTAAAGTGGTTACCGGTGACTGTGGGGTTCAAGTCACTGCCAGACAGTAGTGTTAGGCAGGCAGGCCTGAGAAAGGAGAGCACATCTTGAAATCTTCTAGGCTAGGCTGATGATGGAGTCTCAGGACCCAAAGCAACTGTATTTTTCAGTATAGCATAGAGACCAGGAAAAGTGGCTCCTGTTCAAGASGATTTGTCTTGACCACTTACTTCATGGAAGTACTTC
Organism: Rhea americana; assembly: GCF_003343005.1. Classification (NCBI taxonomy): domain Eukaryota; kingdom Metazoa; phylum Chordata; class Aves; order Rheiformes; family Rheidae; genus Rhea; species Rhea americana. The sequence goes on along the minus strand of NW_028186623.1, from coordinate 608,416 downwards.
AACACATGCTTAACTTCAAGTAGACGTTAAGTGTTGTGTCCTGGACAACTTTCTCTGACGTGGGACCTCACTGAGGAATGCTGACGCTTCAGTGGTTCTCTGCCTGTGAGGACATGCTGGTTTTTACTTTATTCGGAGTGGTTTGCACAATATTACTTACAGCTGAGGAATTTGRGATGAACAGAAGGGCCTTTTCTGAGTAAAGGTTTTCTGTACAGTTTTGCCAACTAGGGCATTGGGTCTGGGTAAAGGAAGAAACTAATCACTTATAGCTTTAAAACAAACAAACAAACCCCAACAAACTTACCCATTAGAAGAGGAGAGATTTTTAGGAGCACATGGTTGGCACTGTAGGTAATTTTAAACAAATGATATTGCTGTAGATGACATACCACCTGCAATTAATTGAAATAGCTAGGATGTGCCTGAGGAYAGGCGAAGAGAATCTTCTGCTTTATTCTGTCAGAATTGGTTATTGCTTTATTGAGGGAAGKGATACTGTTCATAAAGTTAATCTTATTCCTGATACCAATAAATTATTTACAGTTCATTTTGATATTTTGACTGCCGGTTTTAGTGTAGACCCTTGAAACTGAGACCACAGGCAACCTTCTAGGCAAGGAAGGACGTATAGCCAAGAAGCACTGGTTATTTTAACTTGAACATCAATTTCAGTGGCTTTGGGTCTGTTTAGCTGTTTTGTCCGTGTGCTCCAGAGGACAACAGAGATAAAATTCCCTCTTTGCTATGCAGTTGATAAGGAGCTCTTATGAGGTGAGAGTTTTGGGGAACTGAAGACTAATGACTTTGGAAACCTGGTGGACGTGGTCTTGGAATGATCCCTGATGGGGAGGAGGTGCAGTAGAGAGAAAGCACGTGGAGGGATTTCCAGACATAGAAGTAAGCGAAGGGAGCAACTAGGAATGAGCTAAATAACAAAGAAGTGGCATTTGAAGAAGTGAGAGTAACTTCTTTTTCTTTTTTTGTTTTTTGTTTTTTTGTTTTTTAACATTTAGGCATTGTAGAAAGACCAAATCTGGAGAGGTATGTTTTTTTTTTGCAGGAACACCAGCTGCAAAATAGTCTTTTATTGTCTGTGGAGTCCGAAAGTAGATTAGAGACCGTATTTTGCAGACTTTAGACAAGAGATCCCTAGGGACGTGTCTGCCTAACTTTTCAGCCAAGCTTCACTGTGTTTTTTGTCATTCTTTTTCTTTTTTCTTTTAAAAGAATGTCTTTGCTCTAACAATAAAAAGCAACATAAAAACTCACTTAAGGGACTACCATAAAGAATAACTGTTTAACATGTCTGACCGTTGAAGATACCTTTTGAAATGCTGTACTGCATGTAGATSAGGCCTTGGATTTTCCTGTTCCTGGATGCTGTTTCGGTACTCAAGGTTCTGCACTTTTTTTTTTTTAAGTAAAAGTGGAAGAACAACAACATTGTCTCAGAAGTGGTTCTAAGGTGAGTCACGTCTATATAAATAGAACTGCTGAGCACGTAGGATAAGCTGCACTATGCTGGGGACAGAAAAATATGCTTTGGAGGAGAGATGGCCCCTTTGTTACAAGGATCGCATAACTGTAAATGTCTGTCCTTTAAGACTGCTGCTAAGGGTGCCTGCCATGTCCTATTTTTTTTTTTTCTTCCCCTACCCTCAGCTGTGATATCRCTTGAAGTTGTAATTAATGCAGCTCTTAGACCACTGAGCTGTCAGTGTTGGAGACAGCTGCTGTGTCGATGTGGATGCTGAACATGTGCTTTTCTGTACCATGAGYGAAGGTGTGTCCTTTCCTCAGCAGAACTGATACAGGGACTGTAATACCATTTATCCCCTGTTCCTCTGCCTATGTTAAACCTGACAGTCCATTTTTAATTTTCTCTAGTTGCCAAGCTTTTGCAGTGTAGGTAGAATATGGCAGTAAAGCTCAGCTTGCTTTAGAATACTGTCTTTACAAAAGAGATGCCCAGAAGTGTTTGGTGCCAGTTCAGTTTGGTGGTGTTCTGCCTCTCCTCTTGCAGAGAGGTTTAGGAGAACTGGGGGAGCTCAGTCTGAAGGAAATCAGCTCCCTAGAGGCCTCGGTTTGGACTGTTGCAGAACATACGAAGCCCCTAATTGGGTCTCGTTGTGAAACCAAGTTCACCTRAAGACAAGACTGCTTTACACACACAGTTTCTAATGTAAATGTAATATAACTGAGTCTGCTTTGATATCTAGGTAGGTAAAAATCCCATGATAATGGAATCTGTGGATTTCTGATGTAGCTCTTAAGGTTTTGTGTTCTCCTTTAATTTGTCACTCATTCAGTGACAATAAACATAATAAGCATCCAGTGACATAAAGGTAGTTCTCAGGAAATAACGCAGGGACGRCTGAGGGAGTATGAGGCCAGAGTCGGATCCTTGTAGTTCTTCTGAGAGCTTAAAGACAGCATTTGCTGTTCTTTAGCATAACAATTACATTTCAAATGTCATGTTTTCATAGTAGTAGAATTGGAGATTAGCGAACATTTTAGTTCTCTTCTCTGTGACCATGTGCTGACTTAACATCATGGGAAAGATATAAAGAATTCATGAATGCAGACAATCATMCAGTCCTTTCTAAACAACTAGAAGCTTAAAAGGGAGAGAAGGGTTTTGGATCGAAGTTATTGCTATATTTTTTTCCAGTTTCCTTGATCCTGTTGTTCCCTAGCTTCRCCCGCTCGTAGGCGATAGTAAAGAGTTGGTTAATGGGCATCTATATTAAGGTCTTTCAGTCATAAACTCTGTGTTAGTATCTTGCAGCATCTCACACTGAGTGGCTGAGACTGAAATAAAAAAAAAAATAAAAGCAACAACAAAAAAACAAACAAACAAAAAAACCCCCACTTTTCCTGCCAGTTACATACTGTAGTTCAGCAAGGCAGAACTTGAGCCGTTCTGGATTCTGATATCATAAAGTCAGTAGCTATAAACAGAGCAAAGCACAGGGTAGGTTCTGTGCAGTTGGTAGAACGTGTAGAGTGGCGGAGGGAGCTGGAGAGTTTTCATGTTTTAAATGTTTTCCGTGCTTTGGTGAAACTAAAATGATCCGATTCAACTTAATCATAAATATTAGTGCTGTTTTTTTCAGAACTGAAATTTATTTATTATACATCCTAACTTAGTTCTAGGATAGGTTTGGTGGCAATATCCGGGGTGTAGTAGAGGATACACACACAGTTCCTCTTCCTAAAGGCCTTACACGCTAAAAGCCAGTGCCTTCGGTGCAACCTATAAAGGTTTTCGTATTAACTATGCAGCCTTCATCACTAGAAAAATTAATTGGTATGATGCAACTAAGGGCTTTGAAAAATCCCACTCTTGTCTTTGCAAATTGCTGTTTGTGGACTTCATAAATGAAGCGTGGGAGTCTGACAGATGCGTGCTTGTTCAGGAAGTCGCACAAAGAATTGAATAGAGTCCAATGAAGCTGAATTAAGGAGGAGTCCAGGAGTTTAGTCAAAAGAAGGGCTCTTGACACCATCACCTCAGTGTGCAAAACTTTGCTATGCACAGTGGCTTGCTGTTGCATCAGATCTGTTCTCGCTGCGGGTTGTCTTCTTCCCCCAAACCTTTTCCTCCTAGAAGTTATGCCGGGCTGGGTGAATTGTTGAGCAGCCCCTGAGATTCTGTGAGCCTGTTTGTCCGTCTTTGCCCCAGTCGTTTGATCAAGGAAGGAATAGAATTGTTCTTTCCTTTTGCCCATTTTCACGCTGGAGAAGCATGTCTTACTATGGCTGATTTATTTAGGTAGGTATGCACTAAACTGGGAGTTAAAATCCCGGAAACTTCTTTGATTAGCTGCAAGTTTGAAGAAATATGCGCAAAGGAAAAARCGTGGAACATATGCTACTGAGGATAATGCAGAATACTGAAATAATGAGTCCACATACTCTGCCACATAATGCAAGAATTTGTGACTCCAGGGGCGCATGTGAAAAGGAAGTAAGTCAGTAATATACAATGCATTTTTTCTATGTAACTCCATTGGTATGTTTTTTCCTTGTCTTAAAATTAATGAAACTCACGTTCAAAATGCATTTTGAACGCATACATTGTATATACTATTTTCAGCAAGCTTTCTGTAAAGAAGTATTGGGACAGGAACTATATTTTTTTGCATGTTTTTCAGGATGGTTTTGGAAGCAAGAATGTTCCTCTTTTCCTCCTTCCTCTGTTTTCTTATTTTCTGAGTTATGATACTCGACAGTGATTCAAAAAAAAGTGTTATATGGTGTTTTACTTAAGATGCTTTGAAAATCTGTATTTATTAAAAGTTCTGTTGCAYGTATTGTGACACACCTAGAAGAAATCTTTAAGGAAGTCATTGCTGGCTTATAAATTCTATAGGATGCTTTTTAAAAAAAGAAAAATAGTTTCATTATCAACAGGAATGAGTAACTTTGACATACAAACTTGGTGTCTTTGGTCTTCATGGTTGCAGTAGGTTATGTTCCATTCTACTTGATAGTTCCCAGGATTTTTTTATTGCAGCATTGTACTTTTGTACGTGGCTTATTTTTAACTATAGAAAACTTTCTTTCTGTAGGTTCGGAAATTTAGATTTCATGTCAGAGTTGCTGATTTATTGTATCTAATTTCTCTGAGGTATAAAAACTTGCCTACYTTCTAAAATTAACAGAATAAAACTGGTAAGATAAGATAAATAAAGGCAATTAAATACTTAGGTTTTTTCCAGATACCGTTGAGTCAGTTAGGGGAAGTATATATAAATATAAGATACAGAAGTCAGAAACCGAAAGAAGAAATCCCACTGGGTGTGGGACAGAAGCTCGTGAGTTTTGGTAGCCTTCAAGCTTTCACTATAGAAATGAATGTAGAGGATGTTGAATTTCTCCCACCTCGTGAGTGGCTATTCTATCCCCAACTCATCTTCCGCGTTGGAATTTTCACATCTGGGCCCCTCCAAGGATGTGAAAAGGATGGTTAGGATTAATGAATAACCCTCAATCCAGCCTTTGTCAGTTCACTGATGGTGACTTTTTGACTCTTTGATTTAAGTTTGTTTTTGATCTTCRCCTGGTCTGTTGCGTATTTAGGGAGAAGTCTGCTGTGCTGAGTGATYGTGACAGTCTGCCTGTCATAAATGCAATAATGCTGTAAGCTTCCCTAATTTTCCTGTAGAGTTTGAACAACAGAATTATTCATAAAAAGTTAATATATTCTACTTTAAGAGATTCTGAGCTCTTCTTGGAWACAAAACCCAAACCCCTAGCTTTGCGATTATGACTCGCTCATTTTTTTTCCCTGTTACTACTTGTTAGCATGGATTATATGARTATCTCAAAAGTGAGACCGCACCTACCCTCTAGTACAAAATGTCTTTCCAGTACAGATGGGAATTAAAAATGATTATGTTACTGGGAGAAGAGCAGCTTTACTGGCTGAGAGACTGAGATGGAATCTATTTGTTAGGATAAGAGAGAGAATTGCAAGGCGGCATTGCTGCGACCTCGGACGTATTAGTTACTTTTAGCTATAATTTATTTATTCTTGTACCTATAAAATGAGGGTACAGTTCAAGATCTACYGTAGTGATTGTAGCTCATGGTAGGTTAGAGCAGTTCCTGTTCCTAGAGCTAGGAAGGAATAGTGTTCGGAGGAGAGCTCTCTTTAACATTCGTACCTGATCAGAGATGTATGAACCTTAACCGTTTGCATTAACGCTTATAGTAACTTAGACTTCAGTTGCTTGAAGCAGAAGATCAATTTGAAATATGCCCCGTGGGGATATGTAAGCAGAAGTCAAGCTTCTATTATAGTTGATTAGAAGATTCCAAACAGAAGAGATTGTGTCCTGACTAAAGTTATGCTGGTTCTCCTCTGCAGAGCTGTGTAGTAGAAACTTCATGATGGAAAAGTAGTTGTGCATCTTTCCCATTAGCAGATCTGAATGGAGAATAAAACACGTATTTTAAACCTGTATTTGTTACTGTTCCATTTTTAACAGCCATCAGCAACTTGCATTTATAAATGACATCAAGATTACAATCCGGGCGAGAAAATCTTTCAAAACTTGATACAATTTTGCATTCAGAAAAAGAGAAAAGAAAAGAGTTACTTGTTGTGCCAAGAGCTGTATGTGCTTTTTCAAATTCCATGTTTTGAGATGATATGCGGGTATATATGGATAAGAATTTTTCATTATAAAATTTCTGATCGTAATAAGCAGGAAGTCAATCTGCTCGATTATTTGAGGAGCAAGAAAAAAATATATATATTTCCCCCATAAATGTTCGCCTTAACTGTATCAAATTAGTGCTGATGTTCTTTATTTTCTTGCTTCAGTAGGATTTTCTGACGTTAATGCGGTTCAAATAGCACTGTATTCCTTTCTTCTCTGCTTAGGAAATGCAAGCTTTTAGAGATTGTGGTAATCTTTTTAGTTGAATCTCCTCTAAATTTGTTTTTAACTGGTATTTTTCCTAGCCAAATTCGATATTGTTTGCTTATTTTGATTCTGTGCTTCTAGATGTGAAAATTAAAGCAGACTTGGCTGATCTTGTGGGTACGATGGATGCAGTGGAGCACTACTGCACCTCTTTGTATCTCTCCCCCTGCCCCCTTTCAAGCAGTAGTTGCTGAGTATGTGGTGATCAGGTGAGAATTCATGTTTAAATAATAACATTAAAAAAAATCTAACCCTAATAGCTTAAAGGGGAGCTGGAAAGCATTATCCAAGTGTATCAGAGAACTCAAAGCTGGAAAATTAAATCAAATTCTGACTCCTTTATTTTTCTGTTTTCGTCTTAAGGACAGACTGATGTTAATACCTGACTTGTGCCAACCCAAACATTGAAGAATTTACTGGATAAGTCCCTCTTAGGTATCCTCTTTCATTCATCCACACGTGGTAGAAGACGAGTATAAGACCTGTGCATTCCCTGTGTCTCACCTGTGCTATTCTTCAGTATAGAGCATGGTCTTTGTGTGGACCTTTCTGCATGGTAGTGGATTTAAGTCTTGTCTATATAGAATATAGAAGGCAAAACCAACACTAACTCCTGACAATACTCAACCTCCCCAATAGTTGGGTTGCAGTCTCTCTTTAGCTGGATACCCAGAATAGTCTACCTTGTAGGGACAAGTTGAGTACTGGATCAATTTGCAGGAAATCTTCAAATAACTGAAGATCATTTGAATGATGGAAGCTAGAATGAGAACAAATCTGTGGCAAAATCAKTGATTATTCTGCACTCTGTGCATCTAGTCAGAGCTTCACCATGACATCAGGGATAATGGCTGCAACGTTCTGCTTCAAAGTGCAGCTGGCACTTCTAGTTAACTAGGATCTAGTTAAGCTGGAAGAAGAATCTTCTAACATTTAGTAGCGTGGGGATCTGTAACTTGAATGGAGAAATCAAACTTCTGTAGGCATATCCAGACTCTAACAAGGCTGATGCCTCATCTTAGCTGGTGAGTACAGTGTTTTGTCCAATTCTTTGTGCATCTTCTTCCTGAGGAACAGCCCTGCCTGGCACAAGTGTAACAAAAAATGGTTTCTTGCGAGCTGCGAGAATGCAGTGCCTTCATTGTGATCTTAARCGTGCTTTTGTGCATTGTTCTAGCAGGCTTACAGTTCAGCTTTTACACTGAAACCAGAACTTGAGTAAAAGTCTTGTGCTGGCTTTGAGGTGAAGAAACTATTTCAGTCTCTGAAGTGGTGTCAAACTTTTTATCCCCCCTGAAGAAAGAAAAGCTCTTTGAGTTGACATCATTATAGACAAGTTATACTACTAAAAGTATCAAATCCATCAGGTAGGTCTGCAGTGTAATGAATTAGCTCAGGAATATTTGTAACCCTTTTCTTTTACTTGCTGCTGTCCATGATAGTTATATTATCCAATTTGCCTTTGTTCATATCAAACATTTCTGTGTTTGATCTGCATTGAAAGTAGTATTTGGGGAAATCATTTGGTATTAGGCACTGGAACTGAGATTACTGAAGAATATAGGTGTTGTTTTTCTGAGGCATCTGCCTAATAGATGATTTGGAAACATTATTTTTGTCCCTAATTTGCCCTACAGGCAGAATACCCTACAGGTATTTTTTATTTTATTTTATTCTTTTACTGGCCTCACCTTTTAAAAAATAAATTAAAAAAATGCATTTTAAGCTTAAAATGTAAAGTCTGTTAGTGCATGATGCTGGCATATTGTTCGTTAGAGTTAAAATGGTAATATTATGTGTTGTGTCATGTTGTCATGTTGCAGCAAAGCAGAGGGCTGGTCACCTACAGATGCTGAAATCATTCCTACTGACCTTTACTGTTTCAGACTCTTTCAGAGTTTAAGGCCTTATGTAATTAGAATTACTTGTGAAAAGAGAATTTCTGCCCAAGTGAAGCCTGAAAGCATTACCATGTTTACTAGTCTGTTAAATGCAGAGGTAGCATTTAAAACTCAGTGGTTTGATAGCTGTAGTAAGAAGCCAATATATTGATCCATATACACTCTGAGAGAGGTGACTTAGCACAGAAGCGGTGAGGAAGGAGGAGGAATTTGGATGTAAAGGCTCATAGAAATTCTGTGGGTTTTGCACTGTATGAACCTGCCCAGTTGCATTTCTACATAAATTATCGTGTTCAGCATGCCCGAACTTTTCTTTCCCGGTATCCAGACAAGTTTCATCTTACATCTGTGTCCACTACCTTTTTCCAGCGCTAGGTCYCCTAGTACCTGAGCCAGCTGTTGCACAGAGCCTGTCTGCAGACCAGCCCAAACAGGGCTTCTCATTAAGACTGTGACAGTGCGATCTGCCCAGTTCCGCTCTGCGCGTCTGTGAAAGAAGAATGAGAGACCCAGCAGCTGAGGACACTGCCGCTGCATTCAGACAGAAAGCCACTCGTCTAAAATCTTTTGCTTCTCAATGTTTGGCATTTTCCTTTTGAATGCTACAGGTTACTTTGGTAGAGAGTTGGGGGGTAAAAAGGAAAAAGTTGACGATAAACTTTAAATCTTGATTAAAACCACCTCTAGCAAGAACTACTAACATTTTAAAAAGCATTTTAATTAAGCAGTTGTTGCTTTGAAGGCTTTCATTTTTTTCTATTCAGATGTTGATTCAGAATCCATTTCATTTTCATAATCCTCATTTAAATGCCGTTCCTTGAACAATACAAGTGAAAATTGGATGCACAATTTACTAGTTCTAAAATGTTGGGTCTTTGGTGCTAACAGAATTTGAATTAAATCGGCTATGAGTCTGCTATTTAATCTGTTAAAGATACTTGCAAATGAAAATCAGGACCATCCCGTGGTCTTAACCAGTAAATAAAAGCTGATTGAAAACATCAGGCCTTCTTGAAGGTAAGCTTAGGTTMTATATTTGAAGCAAATCCACAATCAAGAGCTTATTGTCTGGAGCTGTTGTAGTTGAGCTTTAGAAGCCTAAAAACTAGTTTTGTACATAACCCTGATGCACTGCATCAGTAGAGCTTGAATTTTTCCATATTCTTGTATACCTTGATTTCTAGAAAAGTTTCTTGCAGAAAACTAAAAGAAAAAAAAACTTAAAAAAATTTTACAAAATTAGTTTGTAAAATTTCCAGTTGATAAAACAAGGACACTAACTTGCAGGTGATCTAGCAAAAGTAAGCAGCATAAAGTTTGCTAAAGAAAACCTGATGCATTTCCTAATCATAGTGCAATTTGTTTTGTGTTCATGAGCTTTTGTAACAAAATTCATACCTGATACCTCATTTGGAGAGGTGTGTTTTTTAAAGGTGGAATGAGGTCCTTAAATAGTGGTGAAGCAACCTTGTGTCTCTTCTGAAGTTTATTTTAAAATTCACTGTGTCTTATTGGTAATGCTGCAAACTTGAGGCCTTTTGCACTAGAACTGACGTACYGTCACAGCTGTTAAAGCATGAAATKGTCAGAAGTATCCACGTTACAAACCTGTGTACTTGCAATCTATCCGGTGCTTCCCAGAGATTCATCCCTTAGGAGTTCTGCACAGTGCTTGTTTTTCATGCTGGAAGTATAAACATATTTAACAGTTGCAAAATCTGTGTTCCAAGCACATTCATAAACAAGTTTTAAAATGCTCTCCCAATTGAGTGGTCACCTCCTACTTACAGTGATGTTGGTGGCACTGGTTATATTCCGGTGTGATTGCTTTTGATATTCAGCGCTCTGAAAATGAGGCTGTCACTGGGTCGGTACAGCACTCTGCGCGGTGGCAGCTTCCAGCTGGTTCTGTAGTAGCGTTGTAAAGTAATTGCACTTGGTTTCCTAAGTTTGTTTCCTCAGTTTGTTCAAAGATAACACAAAGGGAGCCTGTGACTTCTGCACTCTGAGTTCTTGTTGCCTATCCTTTCAATTTTGTATAGAAAATGTCAATCTGTGTGTTCATATTTTAAGATATATTTATTTGGGGGGATGATGACATTGTTCAACCGGTACCTTTGTTTATACTCAAAGAGCAGTCTCAAAAGTCTTTTAATCATGACAAATGTACAGYTGTCTTAGAAATAGACTCATCTGTAAATATTGATTATGATAATTCTTTGCACCAAATTGCAGTCTGCTTATGCCAGGGCATGCTTCACCGCCTGCTGCCTACCAGTTGTCACCTATGAGTCTGGCACTCTAGTTTCCTTTTATAATTTGATTTGAACATAGTGATTTTTTGATCTGTTTTTCTTCTAGAAATTGGGAGTCTCGATACATCTTAGAGAGGCCACATGTGGATAGCTAGACSTAACTGGTGTGTGTTCCACCTTTCAAAAATCCCACATAGAGGAAACTCAGGTGCTGTGTCTGAATGCTCAGCTGTGAGTGGACAAACTGGCACAGCACTTAATTCGGAAGTTTAAGTGCCTTTGGTTTGCGTGGTCCYGGTCCCAGCCGCTCTGCTGTGAGCGTGGGCAGGAGCAGTGGCGAGTGCAGCTCCTGGGCACGTGAGCCCTCTGGGGTTCCTGTTCTCCCGCTTTCACCCTCCCAAGGCTGCTTGGCAGTACTGCTRCCTCATTTCCCAAGTGAAATTTCTGCTCCTTAGTTATTGCAGAAACAGTCGTGTGGCTGGTTTAGTGTTTGATTCTTGCATCATTTATCCCCTTTTAAAATGGGATTACAGAGACAAGCGGAGGCTCAGTTTCATGGCTGATGTCAGTACGAGTATCTGCTGTTGGAGGTCTACTCTTCACCTACCCTTTGGTTTATTGTAGAAGGCTACAAGTTTCTCTGATGCAGAATATGTTGTCCTGCTAGGTTTATTTAAGGTTATATGATATTTGGTTTGAGTTAGACACATAGGTCCTTTCATGGTCTATGGAAAAAAATGTACTTGTTCCATGTTTGATTTAACTTAGTTTTCAGAGGTGAGCTTAAGTGGTTGGTTTTGGTTTAACAACATGCGCATTTGACTGCCTGAGGCTTGGAAGGTCTGCCTGTCTCTTTGGCACCGTGTGATTTTTTTATTTTTCCTTTCCCCCCCCCCCCCCCCCTGTTTTGTTGAGTGAGAGAAAAAAATCTGTATTGATGAACCAGTATGGATTGTGAGGGATGGGAAAACAGAAGTGGGGGTCAGGAGATTTGGTCTGTAATCCCACAGCAGCTGATGGTGTGTGTTCAGACAAGTCATTTCATTTCCTGTCCCTTTTGTTTCTCCTCCTGCTTTGTCTGTGCAAATTCTTCTGTTTTGTAAAAGTTTCTACTGGCACGATGAGATTTAAAGACTAGGATGGAAGCTTTTAGCCAAGGTTAAGCAAGTATAGTGCTTTCTAAGAAAATGTTGCGTTTACCAGCTTATGCTCTATCCCTTCTCTTTAATTTGTGGAGATGGAAAATGGTTTGATTTATGTCAACATTAGKTTTTGGGCAATAATGAAAACAAGTCTGTGAACCAAAAAAGAGGTCAGTCTAACTAGTGAGTTGGCTTTAGGGAGAATCCTGCWTTTTCCATATGCAGGATGTTGAAAAGGATCTAAACAGAAGTGCTGTTCTCTTTTGTTCTTTTAGCTGAATTTGTAGTCGTGTGTGTGTATATATATAAAAATATATTTAAATATATACACTATATATGTTTTTTTCGTAGTGGCATCCTTTCAAACTCTGTTMACAAGCCTATGATTTCAGACAGTGAATGAGATGTATTTTTAGAAATGTTGTGCAAGACTACTTTTCATTTATGCTCGAGCAARGCGGGCAACAGAATGGTAGACAACAGCAGAGCAGTCTTACACGTGCTTCGTTTTGCAAGTGTAGGAGGATCTCATCTTGAATAGTCACTTGTGAACGTCACAAGATTGAGCCTAGCTGTAGTGGTTTAAGCAGCTACCTGTTAAGTCTGTCTGCAATGATAGATAACTTGAGGGGGGAGGGGGAAAGGAGCAGTAGCAATCATCACCATCACACCTTTTTCCTGCGTGATTAAGTCCAGTATACGTTAAAAAGAATATTAAGCATCGAACGTGTATAGAATAGTGTTTCTACTGTTAACCAAATAATCAACCCCTGTATTGTGTGAATACATACTTTAGAAGGCAGTAGTTAAAGTAAAAACCAGCCCTGCTGCAGAAGTTCAAGCATAAAGACAAAAAGCACAACTTCTTRTGGCTATGGTACCTCATTTAGTCCAATTACTGCTCAAATACTTTACATCTTTTTTAAAAATTTGGTTGTTATCTGTAGATTTGTGGATGTTTATGGATGGTACCTTGTAGAGATGGGAGAGATTGTGTGTTTGCCTCTTAAGTGCTGATTTYACACCTTGTGTGCTCATTAAATTGCTGAAATTTAATCAGGAAGCAGCTTTTTAGCCTARTGGAAGCTGTTTCCATTTCATCTGTTTTAATCTTTATTAGTGCCTTTTCAATGATGGTGGTTCAGAGGCCCTGTGACTGGGGTGTTAAAATCTTGGAATGCGAAAGATCACTTGCTRCAATGTCAGAGCTCTCTAACTCTATGGGATCCTATACCACGGACCTATTTCCAAGCACATTTTGGATTATCTGTGGATTGTAATGAGAGGAAAATTGTTTCTTTTATTTCTTTTTCTTTCATTTGAGAAAAAGCAATTTGGTGGTCTCCATATTCAAAACCAAGAAGCCATTAGAATCTCAGTTAACTCTGTTCTATGTTAAAAGCCTTTCAATAATTTATTCAAACAAGATCCCAGAAACTGTACTTTGAAAAAATTCAAAATGTATTTTTGAACAAAAATACATTTTTGTCCAGCCTTATTCACAAAATTAGTGATTCTTTTTAAAGTSGTCATAAAATACACTGTTTTGTTTATATATACTTAATGTTTTGCCTTTTATCAGTGGTAGCTAGAATTGCTCCTTAGCTTTGAACATCAGAAGATTAGCTACAGCTTGGGGCTGCAATGGCTTTCCTTGGTGGAGTAGGAGTAGAGTAGCATTTTTTCCTTTGCAGCACTTGCATTATGTAATGTATGTGCATTTCCATTTATTACCCACTCATTTTATGTATTTTTTATATACATATATATATACACACACACACACACACGCACATATATATAAAGAAAAAATGAAACTGAGCAACAACAGCARGTTTTTCTGTCACTGGAATCTCTGATTAATAAGCTTGTCTTTCTAGATGTGGAATTAATGTAGTTAATAAAAGAAATAAACTGACCGTTTCTTAGACTATTGCTTTAAGCCCTGCAAAATGGAATATTCATGTGTTTATTATGTGGGAATGTAGAAGTTGCAGGCACAGAACTGAGGTGACTGATCAAGTAATCTCCCTAGAGGCAAAGATAAGACACTGTCCTCATGCAGTGAGAAAATTCAGCCTTATTTTGAAAGATTACGCATATTCTGTTACTTCCATGTCGTTTGTGTGCTCTCTGAGCAGGCATCTTTTGCGGCCCGGAAGCTGAAGCACGGCTTCAGCCCTTGCTCACCCAGAGCCCCACGTCACAGCCTCCCGCACACCTCGCTTGGCTGGAGTGTTGCACTTAGTTGCCGTTTTTACAAACAGTTGAGAACTACTGGTGCTGGGAGGGGAGCACAGCCTCTTCCAAATGACTGTAAGCACTCCTCTCTATATTGCTATGTTTTCCCATCACGTCTCTTAGCTGCTTGACTTTTCTTTGCAACTTCAGCCCTTTAAGATMCTTCCTATGACTGCATATTTAGATATCGGATGCATGGTAGCTACGTAGTGGGTGCTTAATGAGATTCTTACCTGAGAGAGGTAGGAAGCTTGCTGGTATGCATTCAAGTGACTTAAATGACTCCTGACACAGAGGACTGATTGTGAGATCCCATTAGATATTCATATGCAGCCTCTAAGTGAAGTGGTCAGATGTTTGGGCTGCCAGCAGTGCTAACAGATAACATGTTTTTCAGCTCATCTGACAAAATCGCCATTGCCAGGATGCTCAGAGAGGATTGGCTTGTATGGGAAGAGCAGTTGGTTGAAGAAGGACCTGAGCAAAGGTAGAATGATGCTTGTAAATGAGAAGGCCAGACAGCTGGAGGAAGCATTCAGAATTTTTCAAACTACTGTGCAATCTCCTCTGGTTATATATGGATGCTGAAATAATGTTTAAGACTCTGACCTGGCTGCAGTGAAGTATGCCTGTGTCAGCTGTCATTCGATCTATTTTCCTATTACTCAAACTTTATCTGATTCCAGACTTGGCCACCTTCCACAGTAGAACTTTTCAAACTGTGGTTCTTTCTCACAGGCAAGGCTGTGCAGTTGCATCGTTAAACTTTCATAAAAAGACAATGTTTTAAGGGTGGCACAGGTCTTTAAAGTAGTGTCTTGTCCTTGACCCTTTCTCTGCTTACTCTCTGSTATTGGACCTGCTTCTCTGTTTTCTCTGAATCCAGGGAAACCCAAAACTTGCATGTGGTAACCACTGTGTCRCCTTTTCTCTCCTGGGGCACTGTTCTCCGTATGCCAGGGCTCTTGTCCTAATAGCTAATCCTATGTTTTCGTTAGGCTTGGGTGGAGCAGACTTTCAAGTCCTTATCCAAAAAGGAAGAAGAAAAGAAGCAAGTGCGAGGCATCAACTACTCCTGAGCAATTGTGACACTGATCTTTGTACACAGCTAAATTCTGAAAATTTAAATATTAAGCAAAGATTGCTTTTTCTTTTGTAATGCAGAGTTCTTTTTTTCCCATATCCAAGACAGACTTAAGGGGAATGAATTTCAGGACGTGCCCTCTCCCTGCCCATGAGCGAGGCCAGAGAACTAGTTTTCATTCCCTAGAGGACAGGTGGCTGAGGTATTTGCAGTGGTGTATTCAAGCAGGTGGATTGCACAGACACTCCTTGAACGCACCTTTGCAGAGCACCTGTACAAGCATAAACTTGTACTGAGTGGCAGCTTATTCAGACTGTTGGACTGAGGAAGAAAAACAGTGTGGGAATACTGAGATTAGTCACCTAGTTTAGAGTCTGCTTCATGATGCTGTGTTCCTCTTTACCTTGGAATAAGTTTTGCTGCAATGAGGGCCTGTTTCTTCTATTCCTGATGGGGACTGCACTGATGGAAATTGTGGTCCATGACTTAAAAACATGTCAACTGTCTCAAGCAGGATACAGAGCTGGGTAGCTGCTTCTTAGCTTCCCTCTGTGTTGTTTTTAGTCAAGATAAAGTACAGGCATGATGGTTTAAGCTTGCACTTGTACTTATTATGGTGCAAGATTCAAATAAGAAAGGATTTAAGTTTTTCAATGTGGATTAGATGTTGGATGTGTCAAAGACTTTACTGCTTTAGTGTTGTGCAGAAGAGTCGCAGAACTTGTCGTGCCTCCGGAGTACAGTGACTGCTGGTCTTTGCACAGGTTCAGCACTTGATTGAGTGACCTGTCAAGCTGGTCTCAGGTTTAGGAGGCAAAGGTAGTACAGTGTTCGTTCTGCATGCTTGGGTGGCACCTCTAGCTACTGTTGTGCTGATGAACCTTCCTTTAATGGCCTCATGTGTAACAAAAAGAATTTGAGTACTTGACACCTTTTTAAAAAACAAACTATGGAGTTTGGGAATTAAGGATGTTCTGTTAGGTGCCCAGTGTGAATTGAGGTTTTCCTCTACCTCTCAATCATGCTCTTGCAGTTCTGATCTGGGTGATTTGCAGGGCTGAGGTTTTTTCATTAAGAACCTGAATTGTTCATCCTCCTTTTTCCCTGATACCACATGTACATATACTCTTCGGTTTGTTTATAGAGAAATCAGTAACAATCTTTGGTAGATCGATTGATCATCAGAGGAACAAGGTCTATACCAAAGAGTCTACTAAGGCAGTAATTGTCACAGAGGCATAATAATGCTTAGCTGTATAAATAGCCTTTGAAGATGATTAATTGTGGAGGTGTGCAGTAGTGGCAATAGCTTTTTATTTTAAACAGAGCCTTGAGCATAGTTCCTATGTGGGAGAATGTCCGGGACTGAAAAAGACGGCGATTGGAAGGTGACTGCTGCAGCCTGCTCAGCACTTGTGTTGCCTCCGTGGGGAAGGCATGGCATGTACCAACCCTCCAGAAATTCTTTTAACTTCAGCCGTACCAAAGGAGTGGCTGATGCGGTGTGGCGCTGAAAACGTCTGACGTGCATTGTGTCAGTAAGAAACTGCAGCCTCTTTTTCTTTCTGTTGTGATTCACCAAGTCCTTCCTGTATTTGAAACAAACAAACMAACCTGTAGCACAGAAGACTGAACAGACTATGAATGACTGTGCTGTAYGGCTCAGAGAAGGTAAATGACCTGTCCTGTGTTTCATCAGAGTAGTTTGTGACCTGTTTTATCAATTAGCAGTGAAATGGTCTTGGGCTAGACCAAGATTTTATTTAAACTATTTTAATTTGTCAGTTCCAGTTGGCCATTTGGTCCTTGCATTTGCTCCAGTGCATACTGAGCAGTGCCCTAGCTGAAATTGTAATACACGATATGAGTGATGTTGCTTAAAATCATTTATCAAAAAAAAAAACCCTTATGTACATATGATCATTGAAATATTTCCCCATTAAATGTAGTTTGCTTTTGGAATTGAAAGCAGTCCAACACTATCTTGTCATGCATCCATTATTAATTGCAATCCAGTTTTAATTTAATGAAAAATTATGCTAAGAGTCTTGTAGCATCCTTGCTCCTTCTTTGCCTAGATAACCTTAAGCAACCACAGAGGTTAAATTTAAAATCTACCCTTGCTCAGAATTTGTATCTTTTAAAATAGCGTTTAAAGTTTCCTTGCATGTTTAAACTCAAGGAAACCATCAAAATAGAATTGAATATATTGCTAGAAGTGACAAATGATATCGAAGTTGGATGATCTTTGTGAATGGCAGGAGCTTTTTTTGTCTGAAATGGGAGCTCTTCATGCGGTTTCCCAAAGCTTATTTAGGTAGTAATAAAYTGAATAGTTACATAAATTGGTCAGGATGCAGCTATGTCATGAATAAACTTTCCAGATTGGAGATTTGTTCTAAAATTTACCCTCCTTCCCCCCCCCCCCTTTTGTTCTCAAATACTTTCCATTACCCTAGGGATTAAGAGAGAAAATTGTTTCCAAGCTCACTGTTAATTTAACAGCAGATTGGAGCTTGCAGTTAGTTATATCATTCTGCTCTGTTCTCATAATTATATTAAAAAAAATTGGGTCAAAAAGTTTAATTTTGTTTTGTTATGATGATAATTTAAACCCCAAATTAGTATGAAAAGGAGCTGACTGAAGACCAGATCTTGTCCACATCAGAAAAATTATCTGTTACTGTCAAAACTTGTCTCCAATAGATACAATGAAGTKTATGTGCAGTCTGGCCAAGCTGCAGAAATGTACATCAGACTCTAGCACAGTTTTGAGTGGTCTTCTGCAGTRTTCTTAAAGACCTTTCTAAAATGTGATACTCACGAATGTGTACAATAATATTTCTTAATAGATAGTAAGTTCTTGTTAGCTGTGAAACAAAATATTTATTGTTACGGTTAAACTATAGAGTCCAGAGCCCTGGTCCTGGATAAAGGCTGTACAGTACTGAATCATGTACAAATAAAAGCAAAAGGTATTCCCAGCCTTGTGAATTTATAGCCAAAGTGCAAGACAAGGTAATACCTGATGAAGAAAAATGAGTGAAGACAAGGAGTCAGAGACCATGTCCCTTGGTATGGTTGACAGTGATAGTGACGTAAACATGAGAAGTGATAGTAGGTTATAATCTTCAGCTGTGCACTGAACACCCGGATGCTGTCCTTAATAGATAGGCTAAACTTCTGTGCACTAGCGCAGGTGTCTTCTGTGTAATAGTAATTGGTGCCAGTTAATTGGTGGGACTCTTTTGCTGTAGCTGTACAGTAAGTATTTTTGCTTAAATTTCTCACCATAGCTACTTCCTCTCCACTGTTAAGCACAGTAGYAGACCTTAACGTGTATTAGATGTGGTATGGACAGTATCTGTTGACTTGTTATTTGTTTGTGATTACCTTAAAGAGCAGCAGAATATCTTCTAGATTGTAGTACAGCTGGCTGGCAAATTCCYGCAGGTTTTCTCACCTTGCGTTCTCATTAATGTCCAGTACTTTGGGATCCAGGACTACTGCTGAGTTCCACTCTTGGCTCTGTCTGCATCAGCTTGGGCAAGCGCTCTTACTTATGGGTGTGCTTTTGCTTTCTCCTGYGGTGAAGTTTGACTCTAGTTGAGTTAATATGTATCTGTTGAAGTCACGGAGGTCTAATCCACAGGTTGAGGGCTACAGCCCCAGGGATGAATCTGTCGAGCATACTGTGGCTGGGGAAGTGTCACGATAGCTCCTGAAGCCCAGCACCTACTGAGTGTCTTTGTTATCCCTGAAGAATTATCCTTGGAGCTGCTGCCATGCCCATGTAAGAGGAAGGTGTTACTGATGCACGGCTTTACAGYGTGAACAGTTGATGGTGACTCCAAAACCTGAAAGGTATGGGAAGGTATTACCCTTGCTTTTAGCCGTATCCTAACATTTTTGGTAGAGGACGTGAAACCGGAGGGAAACAACAGTACAACAGCCTTGGTGCTCAAGTGGGTTGGGAAATAGAAGGTCAGGACCTTTCCCTSATTAGTACTCATTAGTTTCATGGGGCAAGAAAGTTTGCCTGGGAGGAATTAAAACACTTGTCTTGCATCAGAACTTGGGGGGTTGACTCCTTTCTGTATACGAGGACTTTGCTGTCCTACATCCAGCTGTAGGATGTGCCGTTTGAGAAGGACGTGCGTTTTACGTGTGTACGTGCCTTGCAGAATGGCATGATGCAAAGTGGAAATGTGTTTTTTCTAAATGGGGATATTATTTCCTATTCAGTTTTTATYTTTATATTATTCCATTTGTGCATGTCTGCTTTGATGGGAGGAAAAAGAAAAATTAGGACTGGGAGAAAGAGACTCTGAAACAATCATCGGGCTTTCTAAGCACAGAACAGGTATAACTTGTTTCACTCTCCTTACCTTTGCCAATCTTTTATCTTCCCCTTTTCCTGTAGCTGCTGRACTGATGGTTAGTATCACTGTACCTGTGCATTAGGACTAACTAACATGTGTATATTGTTGCTCAGTTGCACAGCATTTAGCAAACAACATTGATCCAACCATTTAAAAGAAGTGACTAGGCAGAAGAGAATTGCATTGACTGCATTTTCTTTTGCATAATTTGGGATTGTCTAGCCTCTTCTGTGGCATTTTAAAGCAGAAGAAATTGTGTAGYGAATCTAAGCCTGCTATCACACTGATGGAGTCCCCAAAACATACAATATTTCATAGACCTGAAATTTGCATTTACAGTTGATAACGAAGAGCAATCCCATTGAAATGAAAGGAATAATATGCAAAATCAAGTACTTTACATTATATGTTGAGTTTGCAAGGGGCTGTGTTCCTGTGTAATGCATCTTGCATTTTTGAGCTAGAGTTTTGGCAGATCGTAGTTGTAAAAATAATACATCAGTTTGCACCATTTTACAAAGATGAGAGTAGCTCTGCATTTTGTACCAGTACAGAATAATTGAAACGACTTGATCAAGGTCACACAGCAAGCTAAATGGCAAAGGCAGGACTGAAAGCCAGTCATCCATCATCCTGTTTTTTCCACTGTATTTGCTAGACCTCACTGACTCTTAGGGATATCTAATCATCTAGTCTGCAGTGGTGGTCTCAAAAGATTTCAGTATTTTAGTGGGATCTAAAAATTGGGCACTAGTACTTTCCCTACTTATGGTTTAATGTATAAACTGAAAATTATAATATTACTTCTGTACAGCGCCTTTTAAAACTGGCTGTATACATGTAGGAATAAAGTAAGCCTTGTGGTCTCCTCTGGAAACCCGGGAAGTATTATCACACTTTCAAAAAGGAGGAAGCAGAGCAGCAGAGACGTTAACGTGATACGTTCAGGATTGCACAGCTGGCAGAGCCCGGGAACAGACTGCTGCTTTAGTGACCCTTGCTGGTCATTTGCTTCAGAGTTACTGAAGCTTTATTTAGGGATAAAAATGATCAAATTGAGTAAGAACACCTCTGTGTCGACATTGGGGACAGAGTGGGAAGTACGGAGGACAAAGAAATTCTTTTCTCTCTCCCTCCTGCAGCTTGGGAAGGGTTACAGCCGAAATGCCTGTAGCAGCCTCAGGAAAACATGAATCAGCTTCATGTGAGGGGAGGCAGAACGGGAACCCGGGATTGCAAGCTGCCTTGTGCTGCTGCTTTTTATATGCGCTTTTTTGTTCYTTTTCGGTTTCTTTTGTGGTGTTTTGGTTTTAAACGCCGAGTGTTTCAGAAAGTCTCAGCGCAGCTGCCATTTGAGCCTCCTGTGACGGAGAGCAGCTCGTACTAACGCGCCGTGCGCTGGACGGGAAGCTGGGGGCGTAGGGGCTGTGGGGTGGGGAAAGACTGGAGGCTGGGGGAGCAGCCTCAGGTTTTAGCCCTTTCTCCTTGCCGCCACCTCCTCCATTCCCCTCCGGCAGCCTCTAGCCAGCTGCGCCCGCAGAGTGAGCGTGTGTGTGTGTGTGTGCGCGCGCGTGCGTGTGCACGCAACATGGAGGGAGGGACTGGAGCTGCTTCTGCTGCTTTTGCCAATATCTATACGGCAGCTTTCACTGCAGGGACGATAGGAGCTGGAAGCAATCTTGATGAATCTGAAAGGTCAGTACGATCGATAAATCACCCACAGATAAATGCTCCTTGGAGATTTTTTTTTTTTCCAATCCTGTTTTCTCTTAAATGGAGTATTAAAACGATACTGTATCTCCAAGGAATGAAATTGTTTCACAACTGGTCTTAGCCAAAATGTCTAATAAAGATTTAGAGCATGATGTTAAAAAGGTAAGCTGTCATTTTCACTTAGCAAATCTATTTTAGTGTATTTTTGAATGTGTGTGTATGACTGTACATCTTTTAAGTGGCTGAGTATTTGAACGGAGAAGGGTTAATTACATCCTTCAGTCAGCCTACACCATATAGGTTACAGTAGCGTATAGAAAGCCGAAAGTATAAATCTGCATCCCTTTTTGTGTGTGACAACGTTCTTTGAGGCATTTTCCAGTAAATTGTGTAGAATGTGGATGTTGATACAACTGAAACTTGCATTTTGGTTGAATAGAAAATGAAATATATCCTATCTAGCAGTTACGACACATACTCTGTGTTCTGGCTATGTGAAAACGGCAGTAGTTACTGGAGTTCTGTGCTGAGCATGTTTTTTTTTTTTTTTTTTTTTTTTTTAATGGATAACTCAGTGCTCCTAAACCCACGCCATATCAACAGCAATAGTTCTGGAGGGCCAGGTTATCATGTAGTTAAAATTCTTGTGGAGTGAGACAGTGATGATTATCTTCAGAGCCAATCAACTCCTTCACCCTAGGCTTCGATTTATGCTGCGGTTGATATGAAATAAGTCTACTGCTATTGCAGTTCAGTTGGGATTTTCTACTTCAGGGCTGAGAATTCATAAATATTTCCTGGTGAAAAAGAGGGGGTTGGGGAATCAGTGTAATTTAAAACTTGCCTTCTTGGGCATACTGTTACCATCTACCTGGTTTACAGATCAAGGCATTTCTAACAAACCCCAAAGTTATTTACGATCATAGCTGCAGGAAGCCGAAGGCTTGGGTTCTCTTATTTCACTCTATAATGGATTGTCAACAAAGTCTTGATAATTTATGCTTACTCCACCCACTGTCAGCAACTGAAGGGCTGAAGGGCAGCAGTTTCCTATCAGCCTTGCAAAATTTCTCTTGTCTGTTTTCTTTCTTAGTGTGTTTAGCCTTAGGAAAGCTGTTCCTCTGTGAGCTGCCCAGTGATTTGAGATGCTGTGAGAAAGCTCATTAGGTAATTTTGGACCTATGGACAGTTCCTTCTACTTAAAATTGTGCTTAAAAATTAAACGTATATGTTTTGTGCTAATGCTAGAGCTCTTACACTCCCCAACTTCCTTTGGGACAGAAAAAGCACAGTACACCACATATTCACATTCATGTGTAAGCACACTCATGCTATAGAGGATCCTGTAAGAAGGAGCTCTGTAGGATGTTTGTGTTTGGTGTGAATTCCTTTGGAAACGTACACGTCTTGACATGCAGCTCATTCGGAATGAAACTTCTGTCATTTATGTAGCTAGCAGTGTCAGTGTATGGCACTCCAGGTCATGACTAAAGAAGGATGAAATTTAGCAATAATTTGATAGAATCTCTGCAGTTTTTATCCAAGCAAGTTTTGTATTTCAGGGAAGTCCACAGATTAAATTTATTTTAATTCTGATAGTGACAGTCCTCTTTCCCTCTCGCCCTCCACCTTCCTTTTATGCAGATAGTCCAGAGCGTGACAAAACTTAGTATTAGCTTACTATTGACTCTCCTAAGGGGAGACCTTTTACCCGTGGTTCCTCTGTGTCCTGCTTTTCAGAGTAGAGATAAAAGTTTGCATTGTCTCTTGTAAGCAAGACTTGCATTTAATAGGATTATGGAAGTATTTTTAACTCTGTACTTCCAGTTTAGTGCTCCTGACACTGATAGTTGAAGTGTGAGGAGTTTCTCATTATTGATGCAAAGGTAAATCTAGATAGGAATTGAACTGATGTATGATTTTTGGGTGTCCTCCCCCCCCCAACCCTCCCCCCCCCGGGGGGTGGGGAAATCCTCTTTTGGGTTGTGTATCTAAGGACTGTGGGATCCTTCCCCTACATGTAGCTGTAGCTTTTTGGCAGGGAGGGGA
Organism: Rhea americana; assembly: GCF_003343005.1. Classification (NCBI taxonomy): domain Eukaryota; kingdom Metazoa; phylum Chordata; class Aves; order Rheiformes; family Rheidae; genus Rhea; species Rhea americana. The sequence goes on along the minus strand of NW_028186623.1, from coordinate 585,209 downwards.
AAGGGAGTGAAAAGAGCAGCTTGTGAAAGAAGAGTCATTCTGAAGGATAGCCAGACCATAGTATACAACAAAGAAACGTATATTACTTTGCACTGCTGGCATCGTCTTTTAGTCCAGTCTTTGGTGGTTTACRTTATGTATTACCAGTTCTGGGTGACTTGGTATCTCATAATGTTGCCTCTGCTAGAGCTGTCCAGAGACTACTAAACTCTTTTACTCGTGACTTCTGTGCGCCCTCTAGCTCCTCTTACTTCATCTTCCCCGTGCTTCMGTGGTGGTGGTGAGTGCGTTCTCTCCAGCTCTTCCGCTCAGGTTGTCTGTGCCTTCCATGGAAGAAACCCTTTGATACTGTGTTAGTGAAGGAGGGACAGTTCGTTCAACAAACTTTTACCGTTAGCGGGCATGGCTATGCGTGTCTTCCTCCTTCGCACACCACTCCCAAGCACCAAGTACTTTTTGCAGTACTAGCATGTCCAATATACTGTTTGTGCGGCTGAACTTCTATATACGTCAAGAATACCAAAAAACACCCCCAAAAGTTTAAGTTTTCTTGTTAAGGTTTTCAGTTAATTCTTCCTGTCATTTGAACCATGTTTTTTGTTTGATTGGTATTTTTAGAAAACATCAGGCCATTCTGCATCAGGGAGCAGAATATAATGTTTCAATGTTCTGCTCCTCACTGTGGTCAATAAAGGAAAGTAAATCCCCCTTTTTATATACCACCACTAGTGAAAAAGTTGTTCTTAGCCTCTATTCAGTAACTGGCAGATATACTATAACCTAAAAAAATTCTGGTTATTGAGAACAGACGACATTCATATTCATGGGTATCACAGCTACTTTTTCGTCTCACAGAATTGTTTCCACTATATCCTGCAAAGGTGAGTTCCGTATGTTAATTATAGTTTTCGTAACAACAGCTTTTGCGTTCAGCTGTCCTAAAATAAGCTTATAGAGTATCAGATACCTAGTTCTTGCGTTTGTCCTGAATTAGGCTGGAGGCCTTTTCCATCTGCATACTCCGTAACACCTCCTAATTGACATAGCTCTGATTTTGTAATGATTTACTAGAATTCACAATGCACGGCAAAACAGAAAGGAGTATATATTCCCAGTACAGAAGAACATAGAATACCGAGCAAGTAAGATCTTGTGTGTAAAGGCAGTTCAGGTATGTGGAGGGTCTAGATTTTTAAAACAATGTTGACTTGCAGAAAATTGCAATTACAAATTGCAGTTTTGACTTTCAGCTGGAAAAGTTGGTTTTACAAAAAATCTTACCATGATCAAAAACTTCTCACTTACTGGGATACCAATTTTTTGCAAGGAAACTTTAATTTCTTAGTAATTACTCACTTGTTTCTTTAGACTCGTAGACTTTGAAGAAATTTCCATTTTTGACTAAAACAAAATTGGAAAATGCAGTGCTCAGGAATTTGAGATTTGTTTTCAAATGCTTTCCAAATTTGAAGGAAAGTTGGAGATGAGTTGACTGATGAGAAATAAACCAGGAACATTAAGAACTGAGAGAAAGAGATGTAAGAAGAAAGGAGTGGCACAGTGGGAATATGAGGCAGAATAGAGAGTGGAGCGAGCGAAAGGGAAGAATAAGGCACCTTTGAAAAGGCGAGGGCCGTGGGCAGAAAGCAGGAGAATTGGAGTGGTGTCTGAGCTCTCCTGGTCATGAGGATAATGACCAAAGCAGAGGGAGATCTAGCTGTCAGGTCAGACTAGATAAGGGAGATTTCAGTTTGCATTCACCTAAAAAGAAAAGCGCWCTATGGAATGCATGTGCTGGTCTGAATTTACTGTGCCAAGGAAATAGTAACAGGATGCAGCAAAAGGGTTAATAACCAGAGTATTTATCTCCTCAGTTATATTTGGTTTCTCCGCATGGCAACGTACTATTATTACTTCACCTTTTGTTGTTCCTTTTTTCTTTAAGGAAATGCTTTTTTATTTTTTATGGATTAGATCTTGTAAACATTTGAAACATATATCCAGAAAGTAAATTAAAATATGAACCCCAGCACTCTACTGATGTATATGTAGTCTGTGCTTGTGCCTGTATTTTGTTTTGACCTGATGGTAATGAGTAGGATCAAGGGCTAGAGCATGGGTTAGAGTGGGAACGATAGGAGGAAAGGGGGAGGCGTCGGTACTTGGCACCTTTGCTGTGAATCATCATTTCCTGCTTTCTGAAACTGAATGTAAAATTTGTTATGCCAGCACCTCTGAAGGCACCACAGAGGTGGCGTAATACCTGTTATGTCTGCTGCCTCTTCTCATGCAATGCCTAATCCCATTTGTTCTTGTTCCTTCTTTGTTGTAAAACAGCAGTAAAAGTGCTGTACTTGCTAAAAAATCTGTAAGAGTTTTCTTTCAAAGTGGATGGCAGCCCGTGTCTGATCTGCAGCGTTTTGTGGTGACAAAGACCACACTCGCTCACAAGAAGCGGTGGTAATTGGCAACACAATGTTCAGCAGAGCCACGCGTGACCTCTGTCCAACTACGTAGGCCTGAAATAGTGTGTATGTGTTGGATCATCTGTGCTGGATTATTGTGGAGGCCTCCGCTTTGATATACAAAGGGTTGCTTAGCTTTGTATTCCCTTCCAGTAAGTGCCATGGCTGAATAAACTTCTGAAGCATCCAGAAGATGACAGCGCATTACTGCTTGTTGGATTACATATTTACAAGTATTGTAGGTTCATTTTAAAACTCCTTGGAGGTCTGAAATCTCTGGTTAATCAAACCTGGGGAAGGACTTTTAATCTGACACTTTTCATAATGTTGAAGACTAGAAAGCCCTTATTGCATTAGCATGCCAAGAGTTTAACATAGCTCTTTGTTTTTTAATTCAGACAGTTCAAGCTGGGGGCAATTTTAGCTGGGTGATCGCAAGCATCCTCTTGCTGCTGCTGAAATAAGATGACAGCTTTGTTGGATGTTGAGGTGATACACAGGCAGTGATGGTGGTTTGCTTTCTCTTGGCAAGTGCTTTTAATGCAGTGTGTAGCCCTGCTGGGATTTAACCACTCTTAGAGAGGGCAGTTCTGTTTTCTGACTCTCCACTTGATCTGAGTCTCTGGGTGCAGCTCGTTGTTGTAAACCAAATGTGACACACTAAGGAACTCCAGTGATGTGTGTTTTCTTCTTTTCATTTTGTATTATACAGCAAATTTCCTATTAAAAGTGCCATTGAGTAGTCAAGGATTTCTCCACACGTTTTTTCCCCAGGGTTTATAAATTAGTGCTCTAAACCTTGTTCAGGATTGGAATGTAGCAGATGAGATTTCAGCCCTAAAGGAGTGTGTTAACCATGCAAAAATACTTTAATTTCTGGAAACACTACTTCATTTATGTATTTCAGAAGGTTTTGTCACTTTTAAAAGTGAAACCTAACGAGGCATTATGTCAGCTTTTCTTTAAAACATAAATACATAATATCCAAGGCTTTTGCATCTGTACCTTTTCTCTTGCCAATACTTTAAGGGAATAGCCTGTTTACTGTATTAGCTGTATTTTGTAAGCGTACACTGTATGTCTCCACAGCTTGTTCAGTGTCACTATGCTGAATTTTGTTTCAGGAGTGTAAATGTGCTGGACCAATGTTTGTCATACCTTTCTAAATTCTTGGCATAAAATATCCAGCTGTTTTAAATGCATATGCCTACAGTGATTATGTGAAAATCTTTTTTTTAAATAAAGATGTGCGTGTTAGGAGAAAAATCTTGAACTGTGTTGAAATGTGCTATGAAGTCTCGAGAGTCATTAGGTAAATAAAAAGGTCATTGAATTACTTATTTGCTTATTGCTTTTTTTTTTTATGGTTTCTAAGCAAATCTCGGAACTTAGGGTGCTGGGAGGAGGGGACTGGACTCAGTATTTTCATGGTTTTTCATTGGGGCTCTTAGAACTTTGGATGACATTATGAAACACCCAGTAAGGCCCTTGCTTCACTTGAAATAAGAGCAAGCTTCTTCCTTGGGCATGTGGCCTAATGCATTTGTTAATGTATTTGAAACTTAAAAGTTCTCCTTTGAAAATAACACCAGCAAGCCATCCCTGCTTTTGAAGACTACCTTGGACATGCTTTTGAATAAGCAAAGCTTGCTTTGAAACCAACTGTTGGTGGTGTTAGTCTGAGGGGACATCCAAAAGTGTAGGAGCAGATCTGGAGAATTTTCTGAAGTTGTTGATGGAGTACTTTCCTAAAGAGAAGCGAAGCATGGATTGCAAAAGATAAAGAGAGGAAACTATAATGATTTCTTAATTTTGCACAGTTTCATCTGATGCACGGTGGTGACAGCTTCCCCTTAGGAAGGGACTTTCCCATCTTCTTACACTACCAAAGGAGCTGAATATGGGCACACATGAAAACATTTAGATTTTTTTCAAGGACTGATAATCTCCACTCTCTTTTAATGATCAAGAGAAATAAGACAAATGTAAGATACCAGTTTCAGAAGGCAGTTTTAGTTAAATCCCAGTGTCTGTGGTTGCAGAGAGCCACTAAATTCATGCCCAGAAGGTTAACCAAAGCTGTGTAGACTTTTTTTTTTTTCCTTCTACAAACTAATTTCATACTGCCACRGTTGCTCATAGCTTTTTGCTGGAGCCACATAATGACATTAACAGACCTCTGATCGCTTCCAAATCTGATGCTTAAATCCCCAGGGGAAGCTGTGAAAATGTCAGAGCTCTGTTGCTGTTCTAGGAGGGCTACTCTAGCAAAGCCAGGAGTTATTTTTGTGTAAAAAGTTATAGATTTGGTTASTGGAAGCTGGAGTAGCTAAGCTTCATTCTATGTCGTTAGAGCCAGCATGTTTTAAGAAACAAGAACGATGCTGATGCTGCCATCCAGAGGGTTCGTGGCTGGGAAGGCAAGACAAAGATCCCCTTCTCTTCCCCCCTGTACCCTCCAGTCTGAAGCGAGAGCAAGGTTTTTAGGGAGATAATTATGCTACTGGAAAAAACCTGTTGTGACACCTTGTAGCACCACAACTGGACTACTTAGAGAAAAAAGCCMTGTTAGAGATAGCAGTTTCTTCCCTTACCAGTTAGGTATGGTGTATGTATGATGTTATCCTGAAGCACTGGCTGCTTRTCTCCTTGCCCCTACTGTCCTTGCCTGCTTCAGGCTAAGAGGCAGTAAGAGTGTATGCTGTAAGTGCCATAGCCATCACTGACTTGTGAATGCAGACTGACACCTGAATTATATTTTCCTCTCATTATAAATGCATCCATGATTGATTGCTGATGGGTGCAAAACTAGAGGCTGTTTCTTTTCTTTTTTTTTTTTTAAAAAAAAGAAGGTGAACTGTACATGATTTAAAGGAAAAAAATAACATACCTGTCTCAGTATTTGTTTTGAAGCCTGGCTGTGTTGGTGTGTTTTGTTGGTGTGCTTTTTTTTTTTTTCATCCAGTGCCTTTAATGTTGTTGACACATAAACAGTTGCCATACGTACTTTGTAGAAATCTCTACATTATTCTGTCAGATATACTTGTGTGCATCTCTGTAGTTTCTAGCCTCTTACATGTAAGGTTCAGGCCTACTTTTTAATTTATTTTCTACAGCTTCCTGGTAGTGTCTGTCCATTCTGCAAAAATGGCTGCTTTCCAATTCTTGAGCAAAAGCCATTAGCTTAGTGAAGATGCTGGGCTTTGGCTTGTGTGCAGGACTGTGGTTACTTGTAGGAAGGATTCCCTCTTTTCTCCTTGCTTGGATATATGTTAGGAGACACTGGAATCCTTCAGAAACCTTTTCTCCAGCAAGTGCCTCTGATCCTGAATATGTGCCCTCTTTAAATGTCTTGCCTACGCATGGGACTTTGCAGGAACAGTTGCTCACAAATCATTCCAAATGTCGATGGACCCTGAATACAGTATTATGTTCTGTGTTGGGCCTGTTCGTGGTGACCTTCTAAAATCTCTTTTACTGGCCTTCATACCCAGTATTATCTCTTTGCTCATTTAAAGAATACATTCCAAATATTTGTATRTATGAATCCCAAGTTTAAGAAGGTAAGGCTAGGTTTGTCCACTGCTCTGTCCTTTCRTCCGTTTGGGGTTGGTGGATGGAATGTGCTCGTCTCTGTGCTCATCTCCACTGTTACTGTAACCATCCCTCTAACAAGACCTGCYGAATCTGTAGTCTCTGCAGAGCCACCGAGTTAGCAAGTAGTGAATTCTGGTCTTTGCTTTGCTGCTAGCTAACTTCAGGATAGAAGTTCAGCATCCCTGAGAACGAGTTACTCAGTTATATGCTAAAGTCAGAAATGCCACTAGGATGATATGGCAAGAGAAAATCTGAACTTTGAGACCACAGGGTTTTGTGAAGATTTCCCTTTAGGGAAYGTAGAATTCAGTTTCTTGATTTGGATTATTCCTTTATTTCTCATCTCTTTTTGGTGAGGAAATGTCGGAGCAAAGATAATTGTAAATCCTCTAAACTATTTTCAGATGCGGACTGTTGAACAGTGGAATGTGTGCTTGACCACATTTACATACAAAACAGCCAGAAAAACCACCAAAAAGAGTAGAGTTGGAATCACTTGAACCTTTTTGGCTGCTCACTGTACATGGAAGAGCGTGTATAGCTATGCCAGCTGGAATGCAGCTGCTCTTCAAATCTGGCATCTGATGCTGAGCCCTGTCTAATATATAATGTTGTTGCGGAATGCTGATGAGTTTGTTTGCAGGCAAAAAAGGTGTCAGTGAAGACTTGGAGTGGGGAGGAAGCCCTCTTGTGTCTCTCGGTGCAAGTTTTTCAAACTTGGTACTTCGACAGCAGAATTTGTGTGGGTTGAAAAGGAAATGATGGCTTAATCTACAACCAAAAATAATGGGAAGTATTCACATCTAATATCTAGTGGTTCCACGGATTATCGGTGGTTCGACTACCATTCAAGTTTGTGCTCTGTCAGCAATCTGTTGTTCTCCAGAATGACTCATCCTGTCTGGAGCACAAGCCTCGAGAGAATTTGATATCAGTTAGTGGTTTTGCTATGCAATATTTCTTTGGTTCTGTGGACATAGGTATACTGATGTGTGTGTAGTACTGGAAGGTGCTATACAAATGCAAACTCTAATGTCATTGACAGCAGTACTCTAAGCATGTGGCACTAGTTCACGGTGAAAAAAACTGCTTCTATGTATTTTCAGTATTTCTTGCTTCTGTCATCAGTAGTAAAGACGTTCCAAATACTTGCTATGTTTTGGTGTTAATGTAACATAGCTGTGATGTTATATTTCTGAGAAACTTTTTTAAAAGAAAAAAAAATCCTTAATGCTGATTTGCAAGTTAGTTTTTTTTTGTTTTGTATTTGACTCTTGTCATACCTTATAAATTATTGTGGCACAAATCCACAACAAAAACTTTGACTTTGTTTTCAGTTGTGTTTCTTCTTGTGCAGTCTATTTGGACTGCCTGCGTCCATAATAGCTTTGGATCTATAGACAGTAGCATCAGTAGATTTAGTATCCCAGAAAATAACGCAAGCAAACTTCCATCACAGATAGTTCTCACTTTCTGATTCAATCTGTGATATCATAGGGATAAATAATTATATATTTGTATTTTTCTTCCTTCCTTCACAAATACTTCATCAGCAGGTCTAACTCACTGTTTATGAACAAATGTTTGATCGATGAATGAGATTAAAACATCTCACTGTTGGCATACATAGAGGGTTTTGACCTTTTCCCTGCCTGTTGACATTACATTTCTTGGGCCTCTGCTTGAGGCTGACCAAGGCACGTGATGAACTTGAATGTGACACCCACTTTCCTTTCGTGAGAGAGAGAAGTGCAAGAGTAATGTATGGTCCAGGACTGACTTGCAATCCTGTGCTTTGAGCAGAGCATGACTTACAACTTCAACTATTTAGAGAGATCAGAATAAACTTGCAAACCTCCCAAAAGGATTTGTCTGCCTTTTTGATTCTGAACTCTTGTCTTCCTGCAGCCATTCATCAGGAAAATGCCTACGAAATCAGCTGATGTGCATCTGCGCACCTTAGAGTTTCTTTGTTTTTAATTGTCCTGCAGCATCAGTCTGATGGACGTTAATGTGTTTTTAAAGTTCGCTTTGCAGCTGATGATTTTAAGTGAAATTTAGGCACTGATTCTGGTGGAAGCAGTTAATTCAAAATGACAGTTATCTAAAGATCCCCTTTGTAATAGTCATGCGTTGGCCAGTTTTGCACAAATTTTCATAGCATGGCTATTTGTTGAGAATATTAAAATAGCTGAGAATACTAAATAAATAAATAAATAAAATCGTTGTCTGGCTGATAAAGTAGTAAGTATTTGTTGTATGTGGTCAGCTGAGACAGCAGAATGACCTTATTGGCACGTAGGCTGCAAAAAACTAAAGCGGTTTAAGACGCTGGCACTAGTGTTCCTTTCCTGTAGCACAATTAGTGAAGTGTTCAGGGACTTCTCATCCGCTTCAGTGCCAAGTCAGATYCCTGACTTCAGTTTGGCTGTGCGTCTGCCATGGAGATAGGGATCCTGCAGGCGTTGTACTTCTGTCCTCCTGCTAAAGGCACCGACTGACTGTATCTCTAGCTTATGTCCTCCAGGAGGAAGACTGTGACTGCTGAAGCGAATAGGGCCTTTTGTTAGCAAGATCTGTGCGCCTAGCAGGAGGCTCTGCTGCCCAAAGTGTATTGCTATAGTGCTGTAATGTGCAGAAGACCACCAACAGAAAGGACAAATGTCCTCTGGAAATTCCTACCTAAAATAGGCTGCTCATATACAGTCTCATGGCATAGCGAAAGACTCATTTTAGAGAAGTTCAGGTCTCCCAGCATTGCTTTCGATCTATGATATTACAGATGTCTTAAGCATTTAAAAAACAGAAGTCAAGTTTCTGAAAAATCACAAGGTTGACTTTAAAAATTACACCTTTTAAAGCATGCTTTGTTTTTTTTTAATTTGTTTTCCAGTTTTAGTTTTAACGTGCAAGAATGGTCATGTTGTTCAGCTTTCCTCTGCAAGATGATTTAGTAATTATAGTGAAGGCTGAGAGTATTTCCAAATTGTGTGACTCCATGAACTTGGGCTTTGAAAATATGAAATGCTGAAAGACTTGCAGTGAAATGACAAGAAATTCTTACTGTGAGTCTTGCATATTGTATCCTGATGTACCTATAACTCAAGGTCAGGTTCAGTCCCAGGGATGTTTATGCAAGTCGTGGAAGCTCCTATGAGTTGTTCTGGCCACAGAAGTATTTTCCCATTTCTCCTCGGGTCTACAAGAACTGTAGGAAAGGTGATTTTTCTGCATGTGTGTGTGTATATATACATGTATATGTGTGTGTGTATACATACATACATACATTTTTGTTCCCTACGAAGGGGATCTATGTGCAGTTTTGTGTTGTACGTTGTGTTGTACTGTGGCTGCATCTCCTGGCTCTGTGCTGGACTGTATAAATCTTTGCAGGAGAAGGTAAGCAGCTAGCTTCGTCTTTTCTTGTCCCTGGGTAATGGTGGAGTTTCAGGTGCTAGGGGAAGCACTCAGGTAGGGTTCTCTGCCTTGTAGAGTTGTTCTTCTTTATCTCCAGGGAGAAGACAACATCGTAAATGTTTTTAAAAAATATTTTTGTATCCCACGTTGAAATACCATGAAATACTGTTTTGACTTCCGACTATGAGTTTTGTGACTCCAGCTCCACAGCAACAAGGGGAAGACAAGGTGTTGGTCKCACTGATGCAGTAGACTTTGTAAATGAGATCTCATATCTGATTACAGCTAACAGTATATTGACATAAGAGATGGCATTGGTAATGATGCCCATTGAGATGTAAATATGTTCGTTAACACCAGCTGATGCCCACACTGGCTTTTAAATAAGTACAGAGCTTCTTTCTGAATCAAGATGTTCCTTTGCATAGGGAAATTGGTGACGTATCTCCAGAGTAGAAGCTTTATTTATTTATTTATTTTATTTTTCTTGCTTGCACATACAAATTTCTTGATGCCTGCTAAGGAAAAGGGACTAAAGATGTATAGGATCTGAAAGACTCATACAAAATAACTTAAGACTCCTACTTCTTGGAAGAAACTGCAATCACAGATAAAATACACTATGTGGCATTGGATGAAGTTTTGTGTACGATACAACTCTGGCAACTTTATTCAGATGTTACCCAATATACCTAATAGAAATAAGGTGGTGGTTCTTTTTTTTTTCTCTTCTCTTTTCTTTTCTTCTCTTTTCTTTTCTTTTCGCCTAAAAGAGACAAGAAACATTACATATTTACAGGTACTGTTGTCTGGCGCTTTGCACGTAAACACACGGAAACCCATGCAAGGCAAGAGTAAGTGCTGAAGAAAGCATGCAGCAAAGCTCCAGGATCCATAGTGTTATGACACGTTTTTCTAAAATGAGTTAAAAAGTTGAAGAAAACAAGTTGGTTACTAAATACTGACACAGAGCTGCCACGTAGTAGGGGACCCTAGGTTAGACCCTAGATGTGACTTTGTGAAGAGCAGATTTATCCGGCCCTGTCGCGTTATAGAAAGGTGAGAGGTTGCAATAATCCTATGCTTCTCACGTGGCTAACTGTGCTAGGAGGAGGAGAGCGCTGAGTGTAGGAGAGGAGGAAGGTGCTAGCAGGGTCACCACATTGGAGTAGTGAGTGAGTATAACTGATGTGCACCACGTTAGTCATCAGCATAATTGCAAGTTAACGTTACAGGCTTTTGCAGAGAGCTGGTGAACTCTTAGCTGGAGTTCCAAACGCTTTGGCTACTAAGTCGTGCGTAGGAAAGCTGAGCCAGGGACTGGAGATTGCTGGCAGTTGAGTGCTCTGAGATCTGTCTTTGTTTAGGGTTTTAAAAATGTTTTCTTATCATTCATCAGATTATGGAAATGCTGATTTGTAGAGAGTACAGTCAGGTGTGCAGCGCAGGTAGCAAACAAGAAATACAGGTTCTGGAAATAACTGTCATTATCTTCTGTGCAGTTTTAACAGGGAAAGTACTGGAATGGAAATTGCTTGTTTTATCCCCACTCCTGATAGTGATGACTTTACCTTCTCATATGTATTCCATAAAAATTTTGATAAGGCTGTCTTTGGGAAATTAGTTATTAGTAATTCAAAGGAAGCCAGTAACCAATGGGACATTTGTTCTTGAATTTAATAAACAGCACAGTGGAAGATCTACAACGTTAACTTTGCTGATTCCATTAATGTGTTATTCATATACCTACTGATATCATGCTTTATCTTGAAGCCTCCTTCCTCAAACCTGCCCAAATATTCCCTTTTCCAAGTCCTCCCAAAACACTCTTCTAAGTAGCTAAATCAAAGCAGCAGTGCCCATTCATGTTTGATATTCCCTAATGCTGTGTACAATGACAGGAAGGGAAAAATATGTACATCAAGGAATAACAAACGTTAGAGGTTAATGAAAATGATAATTTCGCTACCTCAATAGGTATCGTGAGAGGGTTAAAATAAATTATTTGAATCTCACAAGATATCTCTACAATAGCAAGCATATAGCAGTATGCTGGAGGAAAATAAGACATCAGATCTGAGGGAGGGGTTGTTTCCACATTTTCTAGCTGTCACCATTTTTGAGTACGTTGCTTTGTGTATAAAGGATTGATGCTAGCTGTTTATGGTGACTGAAAAAGTGGGAAGTGTTGTCAGTGTTTGTGCGGCCTGAGGAGGTTCCAGGTAGAAATGTGTTTTTTGTATTAGGAAATCTTTGTCCTTTCTATTGATGTATTACATCTATTTGCACATGCTGGGAAAACAAAATTATGTCATTTTTACATAACGTGTTTAATAACTATTTCATTTACAACAAAAGTGTCCTGAAAGCCTTAGTTCTATAATGGAAATACAAGATGGTGTCAGTGTCTTTCCAAGAAAAGAAAGRGTTATAATTTTTGACAAACTCTGCTCTCTCTTCTAGGTTTTCCAAGACTTAATGGGAGGCATCAGTGCTGRATGGTATTGCTTATTCATTTACCACATGACAAATAAAGCGTAACAAACTAGAAGAGGCTACTAGTATAGTTTGGAGATCATTTATATTTTGCTTAACAGACTTTTGTAATTAGCTGTGAAGACTTAGGAGACTGATGGAAATTAGTGCCRGGTTTTCTTGCAAAATGCATTGCTAAATCTTAAAATAAACGTAAAAATCTCTGGCTAATKCCTGATTAATTCGATGTATTTCTGAGATAACAGAGCAGCTAGTTCTTCTTTTATGTTCTGTTTCACATAAAGAAGAACTTGCCTAGTTACCTCAAACATTCTTCTAAACGAACAAAGAATATTTAAAAAAGAAAAAGTTTGAAAAAAGAATTTCAGAGCGCTCACTTGTCTTTGGGAAGGAAACGCCTACAGAGGGGGCAAGGAGCTCTGGCTTGAGTCATCACGTGTAGCAGGGTCGAACTCTGTGAACTGCCGTGAGCATCAGAGCTGGGGAGGAAGGCAGAGGTGGAAGGGAGCTGGAGACAAGTGAGTCAGCCCCTTCGGGACGCTGCCCTCATGCTCGGTCTGTGGCAGAGCTGGAAAGAAGGCGGATTGGGGAATGAACTTTCTCATGAAACAAGCAAGAGATGCACCTCCTGGATCAGATGGAAAGATTTCTAAAGCACAGAAAATCGGTGAGAGGAGATCAGTGTCTGCGTCCTACTTAAAATCGTGATTCAGAAACCTAATTCATCTCAGAATCCTCCTCTCTCCCACCGAACGCATTTTTTTGTCTTCGATAGTGAGATGTAGTGGTTGCAGTCATTTTTTTTGTTGCGCTGGCGTTCTCCCAGTGAAGGAGCTTTCTCGCTGGAGCATCATCGTGAAGAGGAGGTGATGTGAGGAGCGAGTGGCGGCAGCRAGCTTTCTGGCAGATCCTCTCGTTTGGCTGCCCTCTAAGTTCTCTCCATAACAAGAGACTCTTGGAAGTGCTCTGTCAGCCTGCTCTGTTCCCTGGAAGTTGCATTGTATTTTACAATTTTATTGCTTTGTTCACTAATTTCTTTCTTTCTTTCTTTCTTAATCTCTCACCGTCTTCCCTTTTTGCTGAGCTATTCAGTATGCGCTAAAACGTCTCTTCTGTGTGTGTCGGTTCTAAAATCATCCTGATGATGACRGGCAGGAGGGAAGCCCGAAGAACACCATTTACCGTTGTTTTCCTGGCCACTAAAATTAATGTGTGCTGGTTTCAACAACACCTCATTTCTTTGGGAAGGCTGATAGCCCAGTCACTTCATTATACTGCCTTTCTCCATGAGTGCCAATGTAATAGAAATGCTTTCATTTTCCAGACTGCCCTTGGGTGCTTGAGAMAAATGTTTTCAAAAGCTGATCCACGTGTTTTTCTTCCGTCACAGTGGAAAAGCTATAAATCCGTTCATCACCTGTCCTCATAAGTTAACATATTGCACCTTCAATCCTTTGTAATGTCTTAAAAATAATCAGTGTGCTTTCAACAGTAGGTACTTTATCAAATAGGTTAAGGTCTCATTTATTTAATTATTTATTTTCCCATGAGGGCATTTTATTACTTGTCAGCATGAGTCAGGACAATTAAAGGTTGAAGTGAAATATCCAGCTTCTCATGTGAGTCGATATAAATTGGAATGGATTATTACTTTAGTCATAGTGAAGAAACGATTGAAGCAGTGTGTGTCATGCTACCTGTAAGACGGAAGTCCAGCAGTTATCTCTTTCTGGGTTTACGGGGAATGCCTGCTGAGAAGAAATTTTGCACTTTTGTGTTTTGGTGCCAGGTCTGTGCCTGGGGGCAGACAGGTTGCCAGCATGGAGTTGAAGCATGTTGTCCGTGGTCACGTTTGAGGAAGAGGAGGCTGTTACGGAGGAAGGAAGGCAGCCAGGACTCCGGCGTTTCATTCCAGGCCTCGCTGGCTTAGCTAGTGAGCAAATTGTTCTTACGCGTTGCTTGCGCCATTTTTTAAAGCAAGTGAAACAGCAAGTAGCTATTTTACAGGAGCATTTTCACTTAATTATAAAGAGCTGTATGGCCTGAGTATAAAAAGTGCTTAAGGGCAAAAATCTATTTTTTTCCTGTTGGTCCTCTATTGGTCTTTTGGAAAAGGATCGAAAGATGGATTTAGTGGCTGAGGATAATTTTCAGCAGGGTTTGAAGCAAGGTGTCCTTGTTTGTTACCTTCTCCTTCCAGCCGCTTGATGTAAGAGAACTTCGCTCAAGGTATTCGGGAGTGATAAATGAAGACACAGATGGAAGTATAATGTTGCAGATGCTGTGACCCTCCTCAGTGTGACTTCTTGTTTCTCCACAGTCCATCTGGGTCCCTCATCGCTGGCTGTTCAGCTCTACAAATGCATGTATTTTCATGTGCTAGCCCGGAAGTCTCAGCTTTCCTTGCCTCAGGACAGCAGGGTTTGATGGTATCAGCAGTGGGAATGGACAGGGCCGTTGTGCCATTGCCTTTGGCAGAAAGGCTGAGGATGGAGGATGGCAGAGGAAAGCATTTGGAAATGGTTTTACGTRTTGTTACGTTATCCCCTCAGCTGCCCAATTCAGATGTTCGTAGCTGATTCCTTTTCCTCTCTCCCCTCTAACTTTGCATTTCCCTGCCGTAGCAAACGGGATGCCTGTGCAATAGGCATTATCTGTATAAAGTGTTGGCATCCTCTAATCTGCTAATACCCRCATGCAAAAGCATATTCTAATTATATGCTGATTAAAATAATGGCACAGAGACTTTGTAGAATTTGTACTGGTGCAGTCATGCCAAGAGAGGTTTTAAAAGTAAAGGAGAAGGCAGTGCTAAAGCATGATAATTTTTCAAGTGTTAGGGTTTGTGGGTGAAGAGTGATGGAAAGGAGTTAGGGTTATGTGATACATTTTTTTTCTTACCTCAGCCTTGCAAAGCATGTAAGCATCTGCTTAAATTTCATAGAAGTTTACCGTGCTGGTGAAGCTCRGCAACTACCTGAATGCCTCGCTGTTTCCGCGCTGTTAGAGTGCAAGCCAAAAGGACAGTAATGCTTCACTGGTAGCTTAGGAGGGTGGAGGGTTAAATGTTCTTGAGAAGCCRTTTGCTTACAGGTTTGCAAAGGAAAAGCAGTGCAGGAACATGTTTAAACTGAGCAGTGAATTCTGCACAGCTCAGCTGGACTGTATGAGCTGTGTTTAACAGACTACCTTTAATCTTACCGTTTCAAGGAGCCCTGTAAGAGCTGTTGAGCCTGAACAGACRCGGGAAAGCTGTCCTGTAAAGTTATGCAAGTGGAAGGGCAGCTTGGAATTTCATGCTAGTTTCTCAGGAGAGCTACGGAGGAGGTGCAGAAACACCGTGTCAGCTGTCAGTCCTGACCATGTTCTTTGACCTGACGTGCTGGGGGTGGTGTGTGGGGCGACTGTCTCCTGTCGCCACAGTCCACAGTTTCTTTCCGAGTTTGCACGGCATTCTCCAGGCTAGGGGGGTTTTCTGCTGTGTGCTTATCTGACTTCTGTCTTGGCTGGAGCTTCCTATCATGTTGTTCACAGAAAAAAAGTATTCATTACGAGTGCATYTAGGCAGAGGCACGGAGAGCCGGGGGTTAAAGGCAGCTCAGTTTCCTGCTCCTCTGCTTGCTCAGGTGTGCTGAGAAGGGCAATAAGGAATGGCTGATTAGGGGAGAGAGAAACAACTTCGTGCGCAGAGCTTATGGGACTGGGCAAAATCCCAGGCTGGGAACTCTTGTTTCTCTTCATTTATTTTATTTGTTTTTGGTGATTATTACCATTTCTTATGGAAAAGGCTGAACTGTCGGCTGCTATTTTATTCTTTTTTCTTTTTTTTTTTTTTTTCCCTGCTGAGTCATTGCACAACTCAACAGTCATTTGTGCGGCTTGCTTCCTGGATTCTTGAATCGGTTTGTCACGTACCTTTCTTCATTGCTCCTACATTTAATATAACCCTGCATGCATCTGAAGCACTTCTGCGCAGCGGAACCCCTTCCAGATGGTCCTGTGGTATCTCTCTGTGACTGGGGCGAGTGAGGCATTTGCTAAAGGCAGACTCTGTCGGGCACTCAGTAAGTCATTATTCCTCTGATAACGTGAACATTTAAAAATTATTAATCTTCTGTAGACAGGTGCAGACTGTGAATGCAGATGTATTATCTTGTATCTGGAGAGACAAAAAGCCTGTTTGCTTTTGCTTTTTCATACATTCCACAGCTGGCATGTGCTTAGGCAATTAGACACCTTTCATAGTGCTTAGAAAGGGGATCCTCTTACTGTTCATCTTCAAATATCACTTCACTCTTGGGTAGTCTATGAATATGCAGTTCACCTTTTCCTCTTCCCTCCCTTGCTCATCCCTTTAAAATTAGGTTGCTGATTTTGTTAGTGTTTCAAGGACTTTAAAGAGGTTACCTAAAACCACGATATTGTGAAGCACTGTAGTTTATTTTTCTTTTGTTTTAAAAGGGTGAAAATTCCTGGCTGATGTTTTTTCACATTATGATTTAACACGTCCTTGTTCTTAGTCACAGGTTGTTTCTGGAATGCTTATATTTTGTTGCTCATAGTTTGTTCTTTAAATGCAAAACAAACAGAAAGCTTAACCTTTCTCTCTCTCTTTTTTTTTTAAGGGTTTATGTTTCAGATGCTTCTTTTTCGCAGTTAAACAAAAACAACAACCACCAACAAAACAGTTCTGTTTCCTGAGCTCTAGCGTTCACAGAGGGYTTGGGATGAGGTTGCACGGTGAAGCACTGCAGCACCCTTGCAACCTCAGATTCCCAGCTCCAACCTTTGCAAAGCCAAGGTAAATGCCCAGATTCTGCCCACTCAATGTACTCAAAGGCAGAGGAAGGTCTTTGAAAAGGGTGTGTAAAGGTCTTGCTCGTCTCCTCTTTGTGAAAGTGCATCCMGAGGAAGAACTACCATGCTGTGGCTGAACCAGGGCTTCTCCAGAGCAGTGTCTGTAGASACAGGCAAGTGCTTTTGCTGGCATAGGGAAGAATGGCAACAAAAAGCTGTGAAGAGAGGGGCAGCTGCTGCTTCTGATGGTAGCAGAGTGGCTGGATTGCTTCAGCTGTTTTGGAGACATCATCGTTGCTTAAAAGGGTTGGCTTGAAGCTGTGTTAGATAGGCACCTTGATAATACAGGTATCTGCAGCCCGGTGCTTCCAGGTGTAGTGGTCCTGCTGAGTTTTTCTGTATATATTGTTTCTCTGTCTTTGTTTTTTCGGAAAGAAATTCAAAAGGTAATGGGGAAAGGAGAGGAGGAGATGTTGCATAAAACCTTAGTGGTTAAGGCCACAGATTGGGAAACAGCAGATTTCAACACTGTCCTGAGYCTGTGCAGTTTAATTCCCTGAGAGAGTGCCCTAATTACCTGCCTGTAAGCAGGATTCGGATAGAGGCAGCTCTCRTTCTGCCCTACGTGAAGCTCGAATATTGTGTGGCAAAGAACAGCAGATGCGTGAGGGTAGAGTGTGTGATCCTGTAGTCCAGAGTGGAGGATGTTTTTCTCCCTGTGTTCTGATATTGTTATTATTTTTTCCCCTCCAGGGCCTAGCAGAGTGTTTCATACTTAGGAGCCTTTGGATTAAAGCTGTGCTTCTGTGAGTGGTCTTTGTGGTTAGGAACTTCCAAACTGAAATTATTTGCTATTGTAGCCTCAGTCTTCCACTGAAATRTTGCACAAGTTACTTGAGCTGTGTCAGACACTGTGGCTTTTTGGAAAATGGAGGTACTCCCTTTGCTCAYCTCTGGTCTGCTTTGAGGTAGATGGTCCTTGCCTTGACATTTTACAGTCTCCTGGCATACGCAAGTGCAGCACTTAGTATAATTGGGGGCAGTAAGGACTACAACAACAGAGCTTACGAGCAGAAATCTTTCCCATGCAGCTTACGTGCGGTGTTTCAGCGGTGTTTCAGTGTTGCCTTCCTGTGAGCAGCCTTTAGAGTGAATGTTTTTGTTTTATGATGTACCACCTTTCAGTTGCTCCTCGGAAATCTAAAGTAGACTGAAGCCTTGGCTAATTGTTCTATTGCTGTTCATCTCCGTGGCAGCAGGAAACCTAGCAGCAGGGTTTCCATTCACAGCAGACTGGGGGGGCAGCTCGAATGCTTTTGAACCAGAAATGCATGTGTGGGTGTTGAAGGTAGAATGATTGGCTAGTAGTGGTTGCAGCTGTATCYTTGAGAACACGAGACAAAGGAGATCAATGGTCTCTTTTTCCATGCTTTTTTTTTAATTATATATTTCTGAAAAAGATATTTACCAGTTGCAAATTATTCCAAAAGGGCAAGGTATTTTTTTTTTTTTCAAATCTCAAAGACTGCGTCAACAYGGGGGCTATTTGTAGTGCTGACACTGGTGTTCTGCATAAGCTTGGAGCGGAAAACGTACTCTGAACCGCGGCGAGACACTTTGACCCCTACATCTCCTATGTCTTCTGGTCTGCATTCAGCTCTCAAATGCTGCTTCCGCTTGTCACCCCTACACTTTACTTATCGCTTTACTTACTGCTGCCACCTGCGTTTTCTCATCCTTGCATCAGAAGCAAGAGTAGCAGGTGAGCGGCCCAGACCAGCTATGGCAGCAGAACAGGTAGAAATACTGCCGCAAACGTGCCAGGGCCACTGGCAATTTAAGCCATCAGAATGCCTGGAGCTATTCTTTACTTATTTCTTATGCTTAYCTTCACTAGTTTTTTTTCTGCAGATCGCGTTCCATTATCTGGGGTTACAACCGTTCATCCCCAGCGAGTATTCACTGGCAAGTCTGCTTTGCATGTTTTTTCCCCCTGAGTCCCCCCACAGAGTGGGGCATGACTGTGTTGAGTTATCCATACAAACACAGTCATTTTTTGCAGTCAGTTTGCTGAAACAAAAGGGAGCTCTGGGTAGGTGATTGGCTCCATACAAATGCTTAGGCAGAGAAAGGATTTCCCTGCTAAGCACCTGGCTGACTGGACAAGTTTAAATGTTGTTTCATGTTATGAACAGTTGTCACTTAACAGTATGCAAGGCTAATTGTAACTGATTAGTTGATTGCACTTAATTAGTMCATGTGCTGAAGCACCTTTTTTTTCCAGTAGTTGCTAGTGTTAGGTTTTAGGTTTGATAAGTAATGTATGTATGCAAAAGCATGAAAATTYGATGATTATTTTTATAAAACTTTTTAATAACTAAGAACATAGCTCAAAACATGTAAAAGCTGAATATTCCAAGAAATTCCAGTTATGCAAAAACTGAATGCACGTTATTAAAGCCCAATTCAACAAAGCTTTTAAGTGCATGTTCCAGTCCCTACTTAGTTATGTACTTTGCGGAAGAGATGGGTGCTACTGATCTGAGCCAWAAAACAGAACCGGATGAGACAGGGAACATAGTAAGCAAAGCTACCAAAATTATAGGGCAAGARCAGAATAAAAAGAAGGTGGGTCTATTGAGCCTTTATTCTCTTTTGCTTTCAGACATAGAGATGATTTACATAAGGTGGTTTGGGAGTCATCTTGYAGTGTGCCTGCCGAACCGTTTCTTGCTTTGAGAAAAATAACAGTAATGGATTGGGTTTTGTAGTGTGTAGTTGGTTTCTCCTCTCCCAGCATCCCTGCTTACCCCTTGATGGCCATGAAGAGCCTACCTGAGCCAGTGGTGTTGAGGGCCTGCTGGCAGAGCTGTCATAGCTGGCTCAGCAAAGTTGGTCACCTGGACAGCCAGCCCGAGTATGTATGAATGAGAACATATGCAGTGCCCTCAAGCACTAGAATATGGACATGTGGGCTGGTGGGGGCTTTGCTTTTTCCAGCTGAGGATCAGAAGGGATAGTGTGAAGTAACATATGTGTGTATGCATGTGTTGTTTCAAGGATGTTGAGTAAACCAGGGAAGGAGATGAGACAGGCTGCCTGTTGACTGCTTTTTGCTAAAACGCAAACTGTCCTCTGCAGACTTGCTCACAGGTTTTAAATTCCACCTGATCTGATCTTCTCAGATCTTCTTCAACTCTTCTTAGTTCTCATAGAACTTTTCTTTGGCAGCTCAGAGGCTATGATTTAAATATTCATGCAAATTAATAAACAACACACATATTTTGAAGTCTGAAAATTCAGTTAAACCCTTGAGCAAAGATAATTTAACTAGATAACCATATCAGAGCCTTTATTAAAAGCACATCSAGAGAACTGAAATAGGGCAAGGAAACAATATGTTAATTACTCTCTGCAGTACTGCTGGCCTTCTCTCCTCAGCACTGTAGAGATATATTAGCAGTGGAAGCACTGGCATGTCCCCTATGTTACTTTTTAAAAATAATCAGGTGATACTGCTGATTTAAAAAAACCTTTTATTTAAAACTTTCTACCTTTCATTTTAAAAATCCATTTAAAAACTGTTATATACTCCTAAGTGAAAGGTTAATGCAAAGGGTGGGGGGGGGTGAGGGGAAGGAGGAGAAAGATTTTTCTTCTGGCAGATTGTTAGTGTCTAATTTAATAGTTGGTGATACATGAGCAAGAAAGTAATTTTTTAGAAATCATTTTGTAGGAACAGAAACCCCCAAACTAAGAATATGCTTGAAATTTTTTTTGTGACCTTGTAAACCATCTCCTAGACAAGGAGTTGAATAACAATTGTTCATATTAGCAGTCGTGCTCTTCATTCAACTCTACCCTAATAGTGGTGATCTCCAACTTACCGTTGCTTTCCTGAGTGTAGGTATGATTTTCCARTCTCTATTTGGAATTTGCAAGTAGGAAAAGTTAGAAATTTTGATACTGAAAACTATTTTAAGACTATGCCRTACCTCATGATGTCCTGTAAAATCAAATTCACCTGTATGTGTAGTAGTGATGATCTTGCTAAGACCTGTATTCCCGTACCTTCTCTGTTTGGACAAATGTACAGATTTTCCTGGGGACGTTCCATGAAAGGTTCACATTTACTAAATTGCTGCACAACATAAACGAACACGTTTTTCCTGCTCAACTTTTGAGGGCCCAAAGTAACAGTTTGCAGACTCTCACAGGCGAGCAGACCACAAGTTGAAAACCRCTGATCTAAATATATAAAACTGGTCAATAGGTGCCTCCTTATCTGAATTAGCAGAGCTACAGCATAGAATAATTTGCAGAAACATGGTTTGATTCATGTTCACTAATAATGTGTGATGATGTGTGCTTTTTAATATCCTTTCATTGTAATATAATGTTACTCTATTACTTTTTCTTACCAGTGGCTTCCTAAACAATTGGATTTTGGCTTTCCAACTCTATGAACTTCTGTCAAGAGCTGCAGTTACGGCTTTTGCCTTTGTAGGGCATACARTCAATCACAATAAACCATTTTGTTATGCCAGGTTTTCATTTAGTGGTTGAGGATTAAATGCAATCCATTTACCATTTGTTTATTTATGAGGTGTGTTTTAAGCTGACCTTATAGGTTTTCTCTCATCCTCCATCCTTCAGACAGACTTTAGAAATCTTATTTTATGTAATACAGATGGACGTAATGTAATCAATAAGGTGTTGACAGTGCTGATTTAAAACATGGAAATTAAATCCTCTTTCAGGTCAGCACTGTCAGCCTTCAATTCCCATCTCTCGTTTTATTTTCCCTAGGGCTCTTGGGCTATCTCTGCTTTCCATATTGCATGATTATTCTCTTCCTTTCCACTGTATTAGTTTTAGTTTTGTGGATGCACTGTTCATTTGGAAAATTGGGAATTGGGTGTGGGTGGGGGAGGTGTGGGCTTGGGGTTTTTTTTTCTTTTTTTTTTTTTAACAAATGCGTAGCTAATGCATAGCTATTGTGATATAAGTTTGATATCAGAAATAAAGAAATATCAGTGTTTTTCATTTTATTCCAACTTTTTGTCCAGTTGTTCACGCACTTTGGGTCAGATCTCTCAATTCTTGTTTGCTAGTTTTTTCAGCTTTCCTCATCGTGATAAGGAACAATCCATATAATATGAAGAGTCCTCTTAATAATTCTGCTTTCATATGCTGTATGTTGACATTTTATATGTTTTTTTTATATATATTTATATATATAGATCAAGACGAGGTGTCACAATGCTACAATGAAAATATATATATATATATACACATGCATATATACATATATGTGTATGTATTCTGTGAGAGCTGGGCCTCTTTAGGCCTTCCTCTGGGGAAGGGAAGACTGAGGGGGGATCTTATCAATGTGAATAAGTACCTGAAGGGAGGGAGTCAAGGGGATGAGGACAAACTCTTTTCAGTTGTCCCGTGTGACAGGACAAGAGGCAGTGGACAGAAATTGAAGCACAGGAAGTTCCACCTGAATATAAGGAAGAACTTTACTGTGAGAGTGTCAGAGCACTGGACCAGGTTGCCCAGRGAGGTGGTGGAGTCTCCTTCTCTGGAAATGTTCAAGGCCCACCTGGATGTAAGCCCGTCTAACATGCTGTAGGTGACCCTGCTGAGCAGGGAGGTTGGACTAGATGATCTCCAGAGGTCCCTGCCAACCTTACYGATTCTATGACTCTGCGATATTCGTTGTAGCATTGTGACACATCGTCTTGATCAATTGTTTTTAAGCCCTCTAAAGCAGGATTTTCAGGTATCTTTTGTATTGGTTCMCTGTCGGCATATCTTTCCGTGCTGGTGATCGAGAGGTATGGGTTTGTAGCCTGGGACCTCTCTTTGCAGTGGGGGAGACAGAGGCGCTGCAATCAGGCTGCTACGCTGTGCCGTGGAAGATCGACACGCTCAGCGTTAGCTTGAGTCTTCCGCACAGTGACTTACCTGTGGTGAACTCCTGAAGCCTAAAGTAAACCCARATCTCATTTGTCTACAAAATGTTCTGCCAGTTCTTGTGGGGGTGCCCAGAAGCACTGCATAATGCTACTACTCTTAGACTTGCAGCACTGCATTACACACTTAGATTTCAGTCTGCTGGCTCCGCTGTTCTCCTTTTTCTTGAGTAGTGTCTGCTAACGCTGTCAAACTGAGAAGTGCTTATGGAAGACCAACACGGTTGCCAGGAGCAAGGAAGATCAACCAAGTGGGTGTACAGTTCCTGGAAGCAATATAGCGCCTGTTCTGTGCTATGTTTTTAGTGCCCTGATAAAGATTGTGTCGTTTTGGCCTTCTATGCAGACTATTTGAGCAGCATAAATACCAGTTTTTATCAGATAGTGTTTGAAGCACGTTGGTTTTCAGAATAGATTTGTGTCTGCAAAGACCTTATTTAAATTTGGCTTCTTGGGTAGAATTTATATTTCAGAAAACATCACTGTCTGTGGAGTTCTAAATCCTCTTGAATCATAAATTCTGTAGGGCAGAGCCATGCTTTTGCATTGGTTGAGAAATCTCCAGGCACAGCAGCAGTGCTGTGTAAATAATAAATACGCTAGTAAATCAGTTATTATCAGCCCCCACCCCCTAAATTGAGGTCAGAAGGAAAATTCATTTGAGGGGGGAGGCCGAAGGGAAAGCTGAAATGCCTGATGCTCCCTTGGGAAGAAAACCTAAAGATCAGAACTGGTGTTTAATTTTAAAAAATACATAGCTCGAAATGAATACCTGTCAGGCAGACAATTAACTCTCTGATGTGAGGAGTCTGGCATTCAAAATGCTTAATTCCAGCCAGCACATGGCTTTTGAACCATCAAGCACCTCTGAAAGTAGTTTGTCAACACCCTCATGTCCTCCTAGAGGAGAGCGATTAATCTGTGTGTCATCAGCACCTGGATGACACCGAAATCCGTGATAACTGTGCTACTTAAACCACTGTGGTCCAGTGATAAAACATAGTATGTGTCAAAGAAACTCAATACGGAGTACAAAACTGCTGTTAGGAACCCCACAGTTCTTAGAGTAGCTGYCTTGTTTCCTCCTCCTTTAAATTAAGGATCTTTTCCCACAAAACTAATTTTCCTGGTTCTTAATCTCTTGTGCAGACAGATATGTGGAAATATTTGGGTTTTGTGGATGTGGGACTGTTTCAAACCCTGCTCTAGAGAAAGTTACTTTCTAGTGGAAGTTTATTTAATTTTACAATATATACAATGTACACATAGACTAATGGTAAAGTATGGATATCAGTCTGAATATTGATTTTCTGGTTTTATAAAGCATCTGGCCTGCCTTGTCTGTTCTAGGCGCTTGGTGCTTGCAARGCATCGCAGCGCAGTGGGTGAACAGCGTGCAGAGGTAGGGCTTAATGCTCAGTAATGCACAACAGCTGGGGAATGTGCTCAGGAAGGCAGTACAGCTCTGTAACTGAAATAGTTTAAATACTCATCAGCAGACATAGAAATGTCATAACTGATGGGATAAATTAGATTTGAGAACCTGAAAAGGGATAATAGATGGTTTCTTGATACAAATGTATATACATATAGGCCAGCTCTGACTTGAAATTCATAAATTGACCTACTAGAGAAGTTTAAGGAATGGGTGTGGACGCAGGCTGTGTCTTTTGTGAAATGTCCTGTAAACATTGGTTCCAGTACATTTGATTCTCAATTTACAATGAAGAAGGATTCATTCATCTGAAGAGAGATTGCTCAATGCAGACAGAACTTCTATTAATACAGCGGTGTCAGATTCCAGGTAAAGGGAATTCAGAGCTGCTGAACAGCYGGAGAAGTGACATTTAAATAAAATTGTGTATCTGTTGTTATGGCTAATATTAAATTTTGTAGTTAATTTTCAGTCATTTATAACTTCCATGAAAGGGCCAAATGTACACAACAAAGCTGGTTCTTTTGTTTGTTTGGCCTTTAATGCTTACAAAATGTCTATGTCAGTGTTTTATGTAAACACTAGTTTTTTTCCCCTCCTGTGAAAAACAATCTATGGCAGAAACAAGGTAGTTAGTCTTGTTACATCTTGACATGTGTGGTGAGWTAGACGCATGTATGTTGTGCTATTTATTTGCTCTATAAATCAAAATAATGTCAAATACACATACAAATATTTAGACATGTGCTTATATGTTATATACCTACTTCAAACCCCTCTTGCCCATCCTTGTGGCTAGGAAAAATCGTACTGTCTGACTGCTAGAAACCTCCTTGCCCCAGCTATGTGGCTCTATGGTTTTACATGCCCAGAGGACCGTTTTCTTTGATGTTCCTTTCAGTGACTGTGTGTTCTTTGGTTTCTTATTTTGGGGCTTACAGTGGGACTCCCAGCAAAATACAGGTCTGCAGCTTTGAAAATTAGTAGCCACGTTCCTGTAGGAGGTCCAGAAGAAAAGCTGGGAGCGTGTGAAGATATAATGCCTGGAAGTGGTGTTGCAGATAGGTGCCAGTCCTTTGAGTCCTTCCATAGCAGCTTCTCTTGAGATCTGAGCTGTGGTTTCATTCTCCGTGGCGTCCTTGAGAGTGTGGGGTTCCTGTAAAATCTCTTGAAACAGCTTTGACAAAAGGAGCGTCTTGAGTAGCTGCATTTCTTCCTCCCTCCCTGCCCTTCTCCTGCCAATATTTCAGTGTTGCTAATTTACAAAGGTTATTTTCCTTCATCTAGATTAGGGGCCATGAGGAAAAAAGCCAGTAGGCTTGGGAATATAAGGGACTAACACTATCCTTAGCGTCTTTTGTCTTCCTTGCTGTTTTGGCTCAGACGGCATGGAATTAAATAGCTACAGTGCAGATTAATAATGGTTCACAGAAGGTTGTCCAATGTTTATAATGCTGTTAGAGAGAAAATCTTAAATATCATTTCTAATATTTTGTGGTACTGTGACTAAGTATTTGATTTCTGGCAGTACTAGAGTATTCCTGTAAACGAATCTAGCAAATGCTTCCCAGACTGGTTGTTTGAAGTATGCAATGGTACACGTAGAGCTTTGCTTGTTTCTAGTCAAAGTCCAGAACACCTTCGTTAGGCAGAATAGGAAGAATGAGTTTCAGAAGCTCAGTGGGAAGGGTTTGGGAAGAGTTGTATCATGGAGTTTTGTATGCATAGTAAGTTTGCAGGTAATGTGAGAGAATAGATCAGGCACCTGTAGAAAGTACTGGGTGCTGTGATACCCATGTTTGTCWGAGACACTATGAAAGCAGAGACCTAGAAACCTAGGCCTGATTTTCAAGATTATTTAAAACAGAATGTTTTCTGTGCTGCGACTTACACCACAGCCAACAGCAGTATTGAAGTACCTTGAAGTATCTGAGTCTTCATCTCGCTTCACTTTCTCGTATGGTCATGCTAGGAGGAGAAGGGCACAGGAAAATGTTTTATTCTGGCCAGGTATTTCTGTTTGTTTTTAAGTTATTGCATATTTGTCAGTAAAAAGAATTTTTTTTTTGCATTTTTTTTTCTTTTGTGTTTTGCTGTCTTAAATGTCTGTTTCTGCAGCAGGAGTGAGTTGTGCTTTACAGTAAAGGGATAAAGTCGTGCGTAGAACATGTTTTCCTCTTGACAGCATGGTCAGAACTCCCAGTAACTTCAGTGTGCCACCAGTAAGCATGTAATTTGTGTAATATATATCAAGTTTGTATACATATATTTTATAATCTCAATTTTCCACCCTCTCCTGGTTTGTAGCTTCTGCATGATAAATCTTCTATAAAGTAATGCTTACCTTACATTGAACCTAAATGGCCTGTCAGGATTATGTCTGGTTCATTAAAGTAGGACCTGGATTTGCTGCAGGTTTTTTTGCAACACAGGATAGGAAGTGTCATTCCATCTGAACGTTTCCCTCTATCACCTGAAACTATCCCAGGATAAACTGTTGCTGGAGGCAGTCGGCCATCCTTATKGTAACATACTTACTCCTGCCGTTGGCCATTAGCTATGCACAGCAATGAAGCGCTGAGCCGGATCCTTACTGCTTGAAAATCCCAAACTGAGATCTTGCACTGGTGATTCATTTGGCTCACTCAGACTCTGGATTTTTCTGGCTGTTTCTGTATGAATGAAGGTCAGTGTTTTGGAAACAGCATAGTCAAGTCGTGTGAATGTTGCTTATATAATTGTAGGAGGAATACCAAGCTTGGAAAAAATAAATGAGCTGTTAGCTAAAAATTCCYGTTTAATCCTGTGCATCTGTGTATCTAAATTGTTTTATTCCATCTTGAGAAATTTCTGAAAATCTGTCAGATCTGAAGGTCAAGTTGTCATTAAATGACATTTGAAGACAATCAGTAAAGTTCTTGAGTGAAATACACAGAGCCAACCATATTTTTTTTTCCTGTCCTTGGGCAGCCCTATGTTACTGGCAGTGTTTTAGATATTAAAAAAATGTGCTTGTCAAAAGGAAATAGCATTTTCTTGGGTGGAAAATGCTAGGAAACCAGCTTTCTGATGAGAAATCCAAGTGGAATTGCTGTAACCTTGAGGAGTTGTATAGTAAATTCATTTGTTATCCAAAATGATCTTAAAGATTTAAATTCGGTCATGTTATTTTCWAACCTATAGTCCAAGATAGCATGCATTTGATAAGCTTTTTGTTTGAGTAGTGATGTAGAAAGGTGGATCTTATCTTACTCTCCTCTTACTTTCATTCCATCACGCTATCTGATGGTGTTAAGCCGTTGTGGGATGATTTGTTTAGATTCTTTTAATACAGTTGCAATAGTGCCAAACCCAAACATTTTGAAATCTTGAGCAAAGCCTTACCTTGCTGTTTTCAAAATCATGAGGTTGACTTTAAAAATGTTGGGGTTTAAGTTTCTCTCTTGTGTTTTGARTTTTGATCTCTGATTTTGTAAACCTTTTCTTTGCAACCAGCAAGTTAAAATAAGTACTGATTTCTTATGTGGTGGAGTTTCCAACAGACTTTTGGTGCTTCAAGCCTGCACCATAATCCCTGCAAAGGCACATTTGTATGGCCAGCAGGTGCAATTTTTAATGGCACTCTTTTTGTAACAGCAAGGCTTGTTGCAGGGATGGGCTGAGAAGCTTTTATGAGTATTTTCTTTCCATCTAATTTTGAGTCTCTGATCTCTGTACAGGCTTAAAATTCACTTCATGGCATATTTGAAAGATAGCTCTTTATCTGAAGAAATGCTTACCTTGATAGACTGAGATTGATTTGAGCTCATCCTTGCAGAGTTGGGGCAGTTGAAGGCACTCACACTTGCAGATAGGATCAGTAAGAGCTATGAGAGCTGATGGCTCAGGCCTTAGGACATGAATTGAGGCTAAGATATAAAAGCTACTGTCAGTTTTTTAGGCAAAATAATGCAGAGACAGCTGAGGATCAAGTGTTCATATTTCTCTTGATAAGGTTAATGTTGTTTGCCTGCGCAATATAGGCAATTTGTTGAAATGTACAGAAAATTAATCTTTCTTATTTTTCTGTGTTTTAAGACTGGTGTCGATGAAATGAAATTACCTGGTTACCTGATTGGTTAGAAAGTGCAGATTTTTCCATCAGATTCATTTGTCCTGCTTGTATAATGAGGAAGAAAGAGAAACTTAAAATTTTATCTTCAGGATTTCTGGATATAGAAGCATTTGTCACATGAGCCAGTTAACTGAGCACCATGACAGATCCGTATGTAAGGTTACYTACAGATTGTCACTGAGTACCAAACTTATCTGTCCTTTTTTCCAGAATGATGAAGTCCTCTGTACATTCAGAAGAAGATGACTTTGTGCCAGAGCTTCAGAGAAGCATCCATCCCCGAGAAAGGCCAGACTGGGAGGAGACTCTCAGCGCTATGGTAAAACACCTTGCTGCATTTTATATATGCTTTATTTTCAGTTGTGAACAGAATATCCTGCACTGCTGATTCTTTTATTTTCTAATTAGACTTTGATTTATATTTCCTGAGTTTCAGATTTTTAAATGGATTATATACTAGTTTCAAGAATACTGAGCTACTTTCCTTTCTCTGGGAATTTGTATGAGAGAGAGAATGAGCACACATAACATTTCTGCCCTATTAATATGTGCCCCAAAGCAGATCTAGTAACCAATTAAAAGGTCCATAATGTCACAAGGATTTTCAGTTCATATTAACCTCTTTTTCAGCAAGTATTTTGAGCATGAAGGGAACTTGTGAAAACATGCTCTTTGAAGCGTACAACATTGTGGAAAAAGATTTTAGCAAATGTTGGCTAAGTCTACAGAAAAAAAACATGAGACTTGAAGCTAATGTGCCATCAGACTGAACAGAAATGCAAAAGAGTAACCACGGAGGTTCTGTTCCCGTGCTGAATGAAGACATGTGGGCAGCAAGCCACGGACAAGTGTGTGTATTCGATTTATTTGTTTTCTTTTTAAACAAGTGAGCGAAGTCCCTGCGGTCTGCTTTCCCCAACTGCCTCTAGCATTTGCTGAACCTGGAAAGTCAGTTATTTTATTAACCGAAGAAGGCAATCTGGTTAGATAGTTTTGTGAAGTTATCTTACTTCAAAGAAGCTTTTCCTGCCTTGTTTCAATATAGGAGACTTTGGAGGCTATATACTGCTTATTATTTTCAGGTTTTCTACATTGCCTCATTAGCCTACTAAGCTCAAGGAGAAATTGCATTTTGTGGCAGATCTTAGTTATGGAGGAAGGTYTCAATTTTGCAGGACAGCAGTGATACCCTCAAGGGCATGCTTCACATCTGAGCAGCATGTCTCATATTGCCTGCTGCGATGTGGGACCTGGGGCAATTTGTTCCTAGCATTAGATCACATGGCAGTGGCAGAGCTTCAGCCGGGGAAAGCCATACCTTCCCCGCTTCTGGACTTCAGGTAGTGCAGCAGGAACATTGGAGATGGGGTAAGTTTAGCTCTACTGCAGAGGAGTCAGATTCAGCTGATGGATGAGGTTGAAGATGTGTGGAGAAGTCCTGGGTCTGTGTGGGAAATCCAAGGCCCTTGTGAATAAAAACAGTTTTCATTGTTGCTCAGTAGATATTTTATGTATTTGCTCCTTCTACCTTGGATTTGCAGGGCTGTCGAAAAATGTTTCACTTCTTTCTGCACTGTGTTATGGTACATTCCCAGTGTTTCCATGGCTTTCACATAGTCTTATGATGAGACTTTCTGCGGCATTCTTCATATAGTGTATCTTAACCAGTAGCATGTGTATCTTAATAGCAGCACTTAATTTGAACATGCAGGTTATTTTGTAGTGGTTTCTCATATTGCCTAGGTTTAACTCCAGCAGTGYAGAGAAAGATGAGACTCTGTAAATCGAGCTCACTCTTCTTGAAGTGTAGCAGTAGATAGATTCCTTAAGATTTTCTTGCTTCTTTTTGTCACAACATAAAATCCTTAATACTCCCGTTGAAGATCTGAGTAACAGGTTTTCTTTGTCTAGAACTTGTGATCTTGTCACACATGCATGTGTATTTTACATAGCAACACCTTTCCAAATGACCTTTACAGGAAGGATGCAAGATACTCTGAATTTACACTGTGCCCTACTGTGAGAGAGCATGCATTTCAGCTTCACTGATTTTCACAARCTGAATAAGCTTTCCTGAGATACAGTTCAAGTGAAACAGTGCTATTCATGAAGCCAGCAAGCAGGACRTTTTTGTATTCC
Organism: Rhea americana; assembly: GCF_003343005.1. Taxonomy (NCBI): domain Eukaryota; kingdom Metazoa; phylum Chordata; class Aves; order Rheiformes; family Rheidae; genus Rhea; species Rhea americana. Next base: position 554,768 of record NW_028186623.1, on the reverse strand, counting down.
AAATTCACTGGAACATGAACATTCATCTCAGCGGATTATTTAAAGTTTAAAATACCATTAATGTCTGACAAGGTCAGATGAGATGTATTTTGGGTGAACTATTCTTTATACACAATATTCAGAAAAAGTATAGGTAATAAACCTTCCTTACTCTTTTTAATTTTTAAAGAAGGGAACGAAAATGAGTTCTCTGTTTTACTGTAGTCAAAGCATCTTGAAAACCTATCAAGTACAATGATAATATTTTGTTCCAAACTTTATTTTCAAGCCAAAAACCAAAACCAGAACTTTGGCCCCAGCAGCATTCTTGTCTGCTGGCATTTCCTGCGCTGGTCCGTCTGCTTAACTCCTTGCTCGTTCACTGTTAATGCCTCTTTGCAATGGACACTTCCTTTATATATAGAGTGTCTATTCTTCCCCCCCCACTTTTCTCTGCCTTGGCCAGCAGTTCACAGGCGTGCTTGCCGGTTTGAGAACACTGTTCTGGTCGATGTGGTTCGGCTGGGAGCGTGTGCTTCCATCCTCCCAGCGCTGCTTCTCAGCATCCTAAYGCCAGGTGTCCTGTGTAAATCACTGCTGACTCTGTGGTGTTGGTAACCTCAGGGTGTGTCTCAGGTGYGTGGGTCTCTCGGTCAGTCTGCGCTGGTAACACAAGGTGCCTGGCAGACCTCATCTGTTACTGTTCGCTTGTTTGTTTGTTTGTTTTCCATTGCTGATTTACRGTGCCTGAAAGATTCCCTTGTTCTGGCTTGACACTTGCCCTCTTCTCATGAAGGTCCCTGTGCTCACGGGCAGTTTGTACTGTTTAGTTCTATAGATCAACCTAGGTTTGTGCATAATATGCAGAAACTACACCGGTGCTTGCTGGATGTTGGACTGGTTGCAGGCACTTAGGGTACTGAGCACCTCCTGAAACCTTCTGCAGCAACCCGAGACTACTGTCTGCACCAGGAAACAAAGGAGGATGAATGGAGACCTGAATGAAAACGAGTTTGCTGTGATGAGCACTGTTGTGCGAAGGCACAGCTTTCCAGGAGGTGCAAGAATTGTCCTCAGCTGAATAATGTCTCAGAATCTTCCTTATCTATTCCTGTGTCTAATTCAAGATCATGATTCAAGAAGTGTTGTGAGGTTTTTCTACCGATATCACATTTGTGATTATTAATAGAGTTGGTAGAATTACTCATCGCTTATGAACACTATTATAAATATTGCCTTCTCCTAAATGGCTTGGAAGTGAGTTCCTGCATTCCCAGATATGTTTATAAGTATCACCAAAATAATTGGCTTGATGTTTCAGAAGTGAGATATTGAAAAATTGTTCATTTCCAAGATTAGTCACTTYTTGTAAACACTAAATTGTCTGTTATTGCATTGAGAGAAAAGTTTCTTTTCCATGACTAAAGTGTTTCAAAATAAGACTGATAAGTATTTTGCACTTTTCAAAAAAAAAAAAAAGATTTAATGACAAAATGTTGAGCATTTTGAACATTGTTATGCATATTCCAGGGAAAATGCAACTTGTTGTCTTATTCACAGAAATACTTACTAAACGTATTCTGTTTGGCCATCTCAAGGTACTGRCTTTTGGTAGGAAATCTTAATTAAGAAAGTTTTCTTAACATTCCTKTCGATCGCTGGTCTGCTGAAGCATAAGGCTATGAATAAAGCTACTGAACTTGAATTTGTGATGGCTGCGTTTTGTGCTTACGGTGGTGTTTTGACATCATGACCTTCTGAATAATCTGTGCATGGGTAGAAGAACTTGACTTGCTCCATTTCTGGAGTTTACGGTGTTGAGTGGCTCAAACTTCCAGTTTCAGCCTCTGCCTGATGACCAGTCTGCAGGTGGTGGTCACAGGATAGTCTCATGCTAGGTGCTTGATGCTGTTACTTTCTACTCTCTGTTTAAACTGWCCGTCTACTGCAGTCTCTCTTCTTCCCGATCGTTTTAAGCCTGAGATTTCTTCCCCTCCTTTCTTTCCTCATTTTGCACTTCACGCAGCCTCTGCTTCAGCCTTTTCCAAGGCTATTTGCATGCCATGCGAGTTTCTCACAGCTGCATAATAAATTTAATTTTGGGTTAGTAGRTGTTTAAACTATCGCAGACTTCAGGTTTTGCTGTTGCTTTTTATTTCAGCCTCCAGGTAGTGGCGTTACCTGTGTAATGTGCTGCTCCATTGCTTCCCGTGGTAGGCAGCTGGTGGCCTGATGGGGTGCAAAGCTTTGTCRCTTTAAATTAATTTCATACTCTGCCAGGTGAATAAATGCTGAGACGAGCAACAATACAGAGAGCTTGGGAAATTCTGACACGGTAAACGGACCTGTGATGCTAACTCGTCTGGCTGTTGAACTTTGCCTTTGTACGTGTTTTTGTAGTTTGGGASAAGGTGATTTATGTGTTCGCAGCTACAGCAACATACTAGTTGTCCCCGTTCTCTGTTTTATCTGCAAYGTATCTGGAAGTGCTTATTGTTAATTTATTCAAGTCCTTTATGTTTCCAAAGCTTTTTCTTAAATAAATTCAATAAAGATCTTTCTAAATGTATGGCRATTGAATGTCCTCCTGTACTGAGAATATTTTAGGCAGAGCAGAAACTATTTTTAATGTTTCTGACATTAACTCTTGGCACCTGAGTAACTCCAGTCCTTTGGTCGATGCTACCTTCATCTCTTTATGTTTATCATTTGTACTTTCACCTGCTGTTTCAAACTTCTTGTTAGYGTTTATGATCTAGCAGAAAGCCAAGCGATTTTGTATCGGAGATCTGATTTGTTTGCGGTATTTCTGGTGGTTCACAAAACTCTGCAGTACTATGAAATGCACTAAATTGGAGAACTAGGCTGAACGAGACGCAGCACTAGATGGACAGACTTCATAGGAGTTAGGTAACAGGACAGCTGCCCGACCAGTCCCTGAGGACGGTCATATTTTATATCTCCCCCTACTTACGTTCTGTATTTTTAGAATTTGGTCTTATTAGATATATTGTTTTCCTCACTGTCTCAGGCTCCTATTCCCTCTGCACAACTCGCCTGCTGGGTAACCTTCAAACATGCATTTTTTCTTTCTCTGCTCCAGTTTGGAAAGTGGAGTTGATGATACTGACTTTCTTTGTAAAATGCTCTTGACTTCTGGAGATGAAAAGCTGTATTTGAGCCAAGTCATTTTGCTGTTTATGGATTTTCTAAACCTCCTCTGAGAAAGCATATTTTAAAGGAGAAGAACATCTTTTCCTCATAGTAAATGGAGAGTACTCAGTTTCCATGTAATAAGGAAAAGTTGTGAAAGAGCCTTTTTACAATAATTTCTTATACCACCCTACAAAAGAGCTGTCTTCAGCCTGTYGTTAACCTTAGCATAAATTGGTATTTTTCTGTAACATTACAGTTACCTTCTATTGTTGACTGTCTGGCTAGCGCTGGGCACCTCTTTAAGAATCCAGTAAGTTACAACGTTGTGAAAGCAGTCTGCTGAGAGCCTCTAGCAGCAGCGTGAAGGCACAGGGGCACACGCGCGTCCCGTCTCTCGGTCCCTGCCGGTCTTTTTCTCCATTGCCTTTCTCTCCCATTGTCTAGCTTTTATGGAGAAGCAGGATTAAAAGAGGAGCTGTGAAAGTCTGTATTCACGCACCCTTTGAAAATTCTGCTGTCACAGAAAGATACCACCATTTTGAAGCTACGTTCAGCTGATAGGCAGTCCTGCGCTGGAGATAAGGTACATCTAGCTCTGAGTCCAGAGCTAGAAATAGGATTTTTCTTTTTTATATTTTTGAAAAAGGTAGCTGCACTGTCTGCYACTTCTTCCAGCTCTGGAAGCTTTCAAAATTGGAGTCCCTAAAGCTRTGTCAAGTTTATTTACTGTGAGATTTCTCATGATTTTCCTTGGTGTCCTGAGCACAAGGATACAGGCTCTTGTCCTACAGTGAATGTCTGCAGGGATTCATTCATGAGTAAATCACTGCTGGATGTGGGGCTTAAATTCAACTGCTGCATCCATCCTTGTTTTAGTTCCATTGATTTTGCTTTTCCCGATGCACTCAGCTTCATGGCTTTGCCCACAAATTCTTCATCTTGAGTAAGTCAGCCTCTCTCACCCCTGGTTCACCACTGGGGACCTAGAAGGATGACTRCCCATAATGAGCTTTGGAGATGGTAACTGTAGTATCCTCAAGCATTACTGGTTCACGACCAGGTTGCCTGGGATGATGCATGCTCAAAATCACTGTGACCGCTGTGAATTCTTGAATTTGGCAAAGGAAGAAGTGAATTGGAGCGCAGACAGTCCAGGCTCGGTATACGTCATCCTTTTTACCTTAGACTGCTGAAATTTTCTCAGGAAAAATACAAGCCTACAAACACCGTGAAGATGCCCAGGCATTAGACCGATAMGGAATTTTAGTTCTTATATCAGGTCAGATGAATCCTGAGAAMTGTAGTATTTTCAACTCTTGATTCTTGGTAAGGTAACATACTATGCTTTATGAGGATAACGAAGACTTTTTAATGAGACCTCAATATATCACTTTGTTAAATCTGGGGCAGGAGTGAGGGGAAAGCTATTTTTAAATTCAATTTATAAAAATGTGTGAATATTAGTGAGTTGTAAAGGTTTAAAGAAGGATTTTACTCTSCTGTAGTGCCAGGGCAGTTTCTCATGGTTTGTACGGCACTTAGCCCAGCATTGCAGTTTTGACTGTGGCTTTTTCAAGAAGAGTAGAAACAGTAAAAGTACRTAGGGTTTTTGATACTACTTTTATTTGATTTTTTTAATATTAAAAAAAAACAGGCGTGTTTCTGAGTATGTCAGTCCTGATTCAAGCTAAGACAAAAACTTCTGGGAACTGTGTCAAAAACCAAAGAACAGTGGAGTCTGTTAGACCTGCTTGCTTGGCCCTTTCCAAAAAGGTGGTTTACTGAAATGGTCTCATTTTAGCAACTGAGATATGTAGATATAATATCCTTTCACATGTCAAAATACGACATTTTGGATTTTTTATTCCTGTAGTGTGCAGTTGTTCTTGCTTTGTATGCATATGAAACACTGCCAGAACTTTACACCTGGATATCTGGTTGTGAGATTTTAAGTAAGCATGTAGACAGTTTTATTAGGCTGATCCTGCTTTCGGATGGATTGAATGCTAAAGACTTCTTGAATGCGTGACTGCTGGGGTTTTTTGTTTTGTTTTTTTTTTTTAAGCTAAAAGTTTAAAGTTTTCAAACTTGGAGGAAAATTTCCATAGACAGAAGCTGTGATTCAGTTTTCCCTTCTGCTTTGTGGGTGACTTAGTTGATGAGGGAATGAGCTTCGGCTATTTGGCCACCTAAATGCTGCAGTACTTGGCTCCTGGTGTTTTCAAGGCATGCTGTGCACATACCTGAGTCCTCTAGGTGCCTTAATACAAGACTGGCGCAAAGTTTTACTTGGAGTCATTCTGCTTCTTAGATGCTATGGAAAATGTTACTTGAAGTTGGGAGGTTAGTTTTATGCTCGTAGTAAAAGGGTCCCAGGCTTTTGACTTGTCTGAGTTATGAAGCCTTCTGTTAACCCTATGGAAACTGTAGTATCTTTTCTGCAGCATTTTCATGTGAATCACCGTAGCTCAGACTGTAGCTAACAGGTCACAGTGCCATTTGTAACGAAGATAACGATGGGGTAGTGCGGRGGTTTGGGATAACGTGGGCAGTATAAGCCTTGATAGGAGAGAAATGTTGTACGTAGCACACCGAGCAGTCGTTGGACTGCAGTAATAGTTTGGTTAACACAGTTGTAGTCGGCATTGGACCAGTAGCCTATATTTCATTTTCTATTCACRTAACTTCTTTTCCTTATTATTACTGTATGAATCAAATTCATTTTTGCCTCGTTAAGGTTTTGGCAGCGTACTGTGTTGTTGTCTATGGTCCTTTCCCTCCCTCCTCTTCCCGGTTCGAGAGCCAGTTTTATTTCACAGGCTAGCTCCCAGCATAGAGCTTGTCCCTGGGAAGCTTGGGACAATCACTCAATTGGCACGTTGGCGTCCACTTTGGTTCGCCAATTAAATGAGTTCAATTAAACCAGAATGGATACTCTATTTTTGGAAATAAGTACTAATGTTGAGCAATCGTTTAATTTTCATTGGCGATACTATAGAAGCAATTATTCTAGTTATGTTTACGTTTTGTGAATTTCTGTTTTAAAATCTACATATGTGCAATATTTAAAAAAGAAGGAATGTTTTAGATTTTGTAAGACAGGATTGGTAAATAATTTGTGGCTCACTATGCGCGGTTTCGATGCACCCCATTTTTTACATGCCTGCACTCCTTCAGTGCATTCCAGTTCTCATATGCTCTTTCTCTAGCCTCAGACTGAGCAATTAAGAAGAAATTTACATTGTGTTTAGTCTATATGTATTTAGTTGTAATTGATTGTTTGTTTTCTTGTGCTGTAAGGGATTGATAAGTTGAAACGTACCTCTTGTAGATGTCCTTTTGCACAGAATGCTTCAAAAATTGAGTCAATGGAAGCTTTAATGATGGGTGAATGTGGCAGCTATTTAAGATTAACAGTGGGTATTAATTTTCTTTGAGAAGTGCTTATTCCTTTTTCAGAGCTCCCCCTTTCTTTCCCTGTCATTTCTGATATGTTAACTACCTCTATATTAGTATTTTATTTGGGTCTGGATGCTAAGGCACAGCTGTTTTTATTCCTCTGATCATCCCTAAGGCTCCACTGTTTGCCATCACAAACATGCATTTTGCATATCTATCACAATTCATTCCAAAGCGAACCCAGTGCACATCAGTAAATACAGTCTCTTGCTGAGTGAAACGTTTGGATCATATATTTACATGTCAGCACCAGTACTTCATCTTTTATCGTTGCAGGGAATAAGAGTAATCAAAAAGACAAAGATGGCACTGGAGTGCTAATTTTTTGAATGCTCCCAGTAGCCCTCTGCCAAATTGCCTAAGTACACAGAGGCGTCAAAATGCATTAGTGTATGTTAGGCACTTAAGCCTGGGTTCATTAAGGCATTAGGGAGCCCAAGTGCCTGTGTTTGTTGTACTGTGTGTAGAATACTGTGCTCAGTGGTGTACGTGGTATCTGTAGTAGCTACGTGGCAACGAACGCCCGTTTGGCTTAGTCTGTCAGTGACCGCTTTGAATTCCCTGAGTTTCAGGTAAGAGATTKCCATAATTTTAGCTTCAGTTTTGGACAGTTTCACCTTCATGTTCTTTGTTCATATCCCAATGTGGTTTGTAATTATCACCCGTTTCTCTTGGGGCGGGCTCGGTCAGGTTGCCTGCCGGTGCCAGCGTGGCGAGGCCGTTGTGACGGCTGCCGTTGGCGATGGGGTTGTGATTAGCCCGTTTAGTCGCCATTCTGAGAGGAGGTATGAGATGAGCACCAAAAATTGGATTAGGTTGTTCTGACCCTCTTCATTTCCTCCCACCCTAGTCCAAAGATACTGGTTTTTTTAAGCATGTTTTGTTTTTGCAATGTAAATGCTGTTTGTTTGAAATGTACTTATTTGGTAGATAAAAATTACAGCTTTTTTAATCTGTCAGGTTTTTCTTGCTCCCAGCTGCTTGAAAGTAGAAGGGAACATGCAGGAATGGAAAGGATTGTCGTCTTTATAAGCATTTTCTTTTAATCAGCGTTCATTGACAGCTCATGAAGAGCTGGTTTGACCTCCTCCTCCTTATTTTCCAAACTTCTAGATGAATCTTAATTGCAATTCAATAGGGTTGGTGAGGATTAGTTTTACAATAGCTCCATGCTTGAATGTTCTGCTTATTAATCACCATAATGCAAAAAAAAAAAAAAAAAAAAGAAAAAAAGTTCTCCCAGTGTACATTTACTGCTCTGGCAGGAAGCTATAAAGTCCCTACTCAGCATCACCTAATAGAGTTCACACTAAATGAGGCANAAAAGAAAGAAAAAGGTTTTTTAAACTATTGTCAATACATTATGCTCATCTATCCCCTTCCGTTCCCCACCCCCAAGAGACAAACAAAAGCTGTCGGAGTATATACTGTCTTGTTAAAGGTAATGGGCATTAATGTTTTGCCGTGATTCAGGCATTATAATTATAAAGTGATGGATTATTCTCTGAAAATGTTGGTAATCCTTAGCCTAAATTTTTATTTAATTTGTTCCATGCAGTAGTGGTTTGCTAGATTTTTTTTTTTTTTTGTTGGTCACTGCTGTGTTTGTATAGGTCTATGTGATGGTGTGTGCTGTAGCAAGCAGAGCCTCCTTTTTGTTCATATTTGATCAAATGATGTTGCTGGGGCCTAGAGGATTCTGATTGCAAAAAACAGTGTGTCTTTGCAGTGGTAAGTCTTAACTCTGTCTTTGCTTCAGCGTTGCTGCAATGAAGTTTGTAATGGATGCTATAGAGGTTTGCAGCAGTGCTTTTTCCCTGATTAAGACTTCAAATTGTTTGTCACTCTAGAAGCTACAGTGTCTCATTTGTTTAATTTTCATCAGCTAGCATAGGATCWGTAGGCATGTGGCTATGACCTGATTACGTGAGGATATGTGACCTCAGGAGATRAGACATCAGAGTCACTTTGCATTGCTTCAAAATGAAAATTGCTGCTGTTCTGAATTACATCAGCAAGTTTATCAACTCTGTGGTATCTATAAGGGATTGGATGTGGGCTTCAGTGGGTGCGAGGTATACTGACCTTCTCTAGATACGTTGATACCGTAGTGGGGAGGAGCAGAACTCATGCAAAATGAAGATCAGTAGCTCCCCTCCTGCTAACGTGAGTAGCGTGTTAGGTAGCGCGTGCTGATGCAGTCATCGGAATGGGCAGGCTGTTCAGATGCTCTCAAGTATAATCCATTCCTGCTGCGATACAGCCAGGCCTACCTAGGTCAAAAGTACTGTGTATATATTGCCCACATTGCATTCCTCGGCATATCTTCAATGAGATGTTATAGTGAAGAACTTGATTTCTTTGCAATCCTGATAACGATTCCCAGTGAGAGCWCTTTTGTAGGTGCTGCAGAAGGTGGACCCTGTTTTGTGGTGCATARAACTATTTTAAAACCCAGCCCTACCTGTGGCTTTTGAAGTAGTCAGCGTCTAGGCAGAAATGTTTGGTTTCATTAAACATTTCTGTTCTCATTTCATTCATGAAAATGGGCTGATCTGTTCTGCTACGAGCCTAGTCCTACCATCAGTACAGTAACATTCCTACTCATTTCCATGACTACTGATTTCCATGCACTTTCCAGAGGCCTAGTCCGGCTCYGAGTTGGCGGTGGAGCTCCTTCTCCTTATGACAGTTCTGGTAAGGTCAGAGGTGGCTCCAGGATTTTAAGTAGAATTGCTTAGGGTTGACGTTCATCCAGGAATGGATTTTGCCCCTCAGAAGGGCAGTCCATTTGCCCTCGAGAGTTCCCGCTGCCAAGAGGCAAGTCAGGGTGCCATGTGTCGCTGCAGTCCTTACGTTGCATAAACTGCTTTAAGAAGCTTCTGTCTTTGGTTGTTCCTTCTCACCTCCCATGCTGCAGTGAGCTGTCTCAGGACAGTTAGGGTGACACAGTTTCTGGGATGAAGTGCTAGGAAGTGGATCACTGAGCTAATCTCATTTGAAAATAATCCTCCCAAAAGAAGTTTAATTTTCTTTTCTCTTTTTTTAATCTGGATTGTTTCAGGGACTTGCACTGTAGCCACTGAAACAGTTGCAGCTGCAGTTGGAGGAGGTAGGAGAGAGTAGCCTGGGGCCAAAAGATTGGGGCAGGAATTTTTTAAACTGGCTTTAGCTCTTCAAGCCAGAGTATCATTAAACTGTGCCTTCAGGCTGACGGTGTTCTTGTTGCTCRTTATGTTTCAGAGAGTGTAAAAGAGGAGGAGTTTTAGGGTCTATGTATTCTTGATTTGCTTTGTGGGCTGTACTGCAAGCAAACATTTTCTGCTTGAAAGCATCTGAAGTTGCTCTTTGGTATGGTTTGAGAAACAAAAATTTTAACTACTAGTTCTTGCTTTGTGGCACAATATTTTTCCCTTTATTTATGTGTGGGGTTTTTTATACCTCAGTCTTTTTTTTTTTTCTTTTCTTTTTTTCCTTAAGTATTGACTTTTGAGGAAAAAGTCCTTCATTTGTACCTACTAATTTTATGAATGAAGAAAAATGTGCTTGGAAGGCTACTATTCTAGCCATCTAGCCATCAGTCTCTGCAGGATCCTTTTCCTTGGTGATACGAGGAAGAGGTTGCGACTCATCTTGCTAGTTTTGCTGACCAGCAGCATCAAAAGACTTCTCTCCTCCTCTAACCCCACCTCAGTGAGATCAGATCTCAGGTCCTTGGTGCAGATCACCGTCACCTCAGATTTGCCAGCATGATTACTTCTGTAATCTCTCCTACCCCAGTTCAGACAACTGACTCCTTTTGGCTGAACAGGGGTTTTTTTTTTGAACGGTCGGTCAGGAAGGCAGATCCAAGGAGCCCTGCGATCCCGCACGGTTATAGTGTCCGGCAGCTGGAGGCAATTCCTTCTTCAGTGGCTCAGCCAGAGCAGGGGGTGTGATCGCAGGCCAAGCTTTCCCAGGCAGCACTTGCAGAAGMTTAGTGATGAACTGAGCCTTTTGTTTTGTTCAGAAGTTTATGGATAGCTTATGGTATAAATTGCATGTTACAAGTAAATACATTTCTCACATAACTGTGATATTGTAAAGATGCACAAAATGGGTGCATTGTATACCARCTGTGTATTTTATTTTATTATGATCACCGTTTATATAAAATAAAAGCTGAGCCCAGGTTGACTTTACGTGCATGAGTACAAATTCGTGTTAACTCCACTGACTTAACCATTGGGGTTGAATGGCAGGCTGCTGTTTTTCCTGCCTTCCCAATCTTTCCACCACTGCAGTGGGAAAATTCTTTGATTTCTAAACCAATTTATACATATAACACAACGTTGTTATTTGCAAAATCACTGAATATGGTTCAGGGCACTTACTGAAGTGGTATTTGCTACTTTTTCAGGCTGATTTAATCTCAGGAGTTTTTGTTCTAGGAGAAATTGCATTCCAGCATAACAACCCAGAGCTCCGCTTGTCCTTTTGTAACTAAACCTTGATTTGGACCCCTCCTCCCTCCAGGACACAGTGCACTGTAGAAATTGTGCATCAGAAGGGTGAGGGGTTTGTGTGTGTGTGTGTGTGTGTTTGGGGAGAGGGAGCTTAGCCAGCAAGGAACTGGAATCAAAGCACTGTGCTCTTTGGATGTACTATTTTCTGGGGCTTTTTTCTAAAATTTATTTTGTAAGCTGTGCAGAATAAGGACTGTAACCTTGGCTGCCTTTCCCACGCATATTGTATGTGGGATTTTTGTTTTTGAAGAAAGTACATTCCTTCGCCAGTATGCTATTATGCGAGGCTATGTACTGTACCACTGCAGCTCCCGGGGCTGAGATCTTTGTGAATGGTAATAAGGGGATCTCGCTTTTGTGTCACTGTAGCACGGTCAAATCCAACCTAAAGCTCTCAGGTAGTTATCATGATAATAGTGTGCTCAGTAACTAACCATTCATTTTTGCTTGGTGCTTCTGTTCTTGTCTCTAAAGCAGTTGGTAGYTATGAAAGAAAATACAAGTGTTGGGACCATTTTGCTGGAAATAACCACCSTCCTTTGGGAGTATTAGATCCATCTGCAGAGGATCAGTGCAAGTCCTTGCGTCTGGTTAGGCCCATTTAGGAAGTTTTATCTTKACATAAAATCCACTTACTTTGCAGAGGTGAATTTTATTTACAGTGGTAAGAATACTGCCAAAGTAGGTTCATGCTGCTGCCAAGTGGCTTGCTTTTTGTCTCAGACTCCCTTTACCAACTATATTGTTTTACACATGAGCTGGAGATGATTTTATCCACGTATCAGTGAACTAGATCTACAGATCAGTGAACTAGATCTACAGATCCAACAAACTTCATTTTAAAAATGCTGGATTAGTCATCATGAATTTGTGCATTGCTCTGTACAGTACTCTTTAAAGTATGCTAAATGGTTGACTTGGACTAACACTAAGCTCTGGAATGAGAGGTTTCGCTTAATTTGCCAGCCCATGGCAATGCTTAAAGGTTTTTTTTTTTTTTTTTTTTTTTTTGTTTGGTATTTTTAGTTTTTTTTTTTTTTTTTTTTTTTTTTTTTTTTTTCCTCTCCTCCTCCTTATTTTCCCCCCTTCGGAGGAGAAAAGCTGGGCAGAGAAAAACACATCCTGTGTGGTCTTTTGAAATAAAAGAATTTGCTGTTAACCATGCCATGCCATAAGTACTGGCTGGAACAATTCAGCATTGACAGGGAATGTGGAAAATGGGATTAAAAGTCCCAAACTCAAAAAATGATGCACGTTAAAATATCTCTCTGTTGAATGCAGATTCCTAGTCATGGGATTAAGAATGTTCACAGTCAATACTCAGAGTTTCACTACTGGAAGCACTTGTCATTTTTTCACTGGCTTTCCTCTATCATATTGCACATTTACTAAAGGATTTTGAAAGGCATATCTAGCTGGTCACTCCATTTCTCCACATACCCTTTTCTGCCACATATGTTGAGAAAATGAGCCAGAAATAAACTGAATTTTCCTTTGTTCAGTACCTCTTCTTTTTTTCATGAAGAAGTTGAGAACCAAACTCGTCCTCCTCAATGCCTAAACTGGGAGCTAAATTTAGAAGTCTGGGCTACTTCTAATTACTGCAGAAGTTCTGGCCTTGATTTATGCATGCACATTACCTGGTCCTACAACTGTCCACTGGCACRTTAGAAAGGCTTTTTTATTTATCTTTGCAAAAGGGATCAGGAAATTTGCACTAGATAAGGAGCTAAGTGGTGGAGCTAAGATATGATTTAATGGAATTGAAAAGGTTCAATTCCCTTTCATTCCAAAAAACATCTTTATACCTTGCTCAAAGCTGTTTCAAAGCTGTTCCTTTGCACAACGTGGCGTGGATTGCTGTGATCAGAGTCTACGAAGCCCCTCTGTCTCGGATGCAGTTTTGCATACTCTCCTGTGGTTTTTGAATATGCCAGTGCTGCGCTCTGCTGATCAGGCTGTGAATTGCATGGATATTAAATCTTAGGAAGATAAATTGGTAAATGTGGAGTTRCTTCTTTTTCCTTCTTCCATAAAGCTGCTGTAGCATAATGGTTATGTACTTCTGTTTAAGCTGAGATTGTTGGAGCTAGCTAGGTAATACATAGATACATAATATCAGTGCTCATTCATTTTAAATATGTTCAAATATTTCCTGAAAATTTTAGCTGAAGTTCATTAGAAGTGTACTTCCAGTGACACAAGCATCCTATATGAAAGTACTCAGGAAACCATGCATTTGCATTCACTAAGTGAATCAGCGGTGAATGGTAATTTTGCCATTGTACCCCTGACATTTTTGGATGAATGCTAAATTTTCATCAATTACTGTACATTTCTTCTGTTCAAAAATAGTGACCCAGTTAAAGCTTTCTTGTGCTCAAGTACAGTTTAATCCATTTAGGGATGCAGCTTTCGCAGATAAATGCTCCAGAGTTGGGACCTTTCAGCTGGAGTTATTTTTAATAGCTTGGACATGGTGATTTTCAGTTTAGTGAAAGCCTTTTGTTTTGGTTGATTGATTTGTTTATTGTGGATAACCAGGATTGTTATTACAACATGTAAAGTAGGAACAGAAATAACTTTCTTTCCCTAGAATGCGTTAGTGGTTGTGGAGAATGAACTTGCAATGAACCATCTTCATCCTTTTACTGTGCTTCAGGCTGCCTCTGGAGTAGTGAATACTTGGTAAAAGCAGCGCAGTGCTCGTGGAACCGTCTTCTTTACCTCTGAGTGATTGAGGGGATCTTTGTAGGACAATTTTTTTTTTAATGAGGCCAGGTAAGCTGTGCAAAGCAGTTGGTACCGAGCCAGCCCTGCGTTGTGGAGCTGGTCGATACCCAAGGCTCTGAGTAGCTGTGAGGTGTTTGTGGATTCACGTCCACCTCAGGGGCCAAACTGTGGATACCGTCCACTTTAGCTGGTCCTCTTGCTAAAGCCAAGGAGACCAGCTACTTATCTCCTGATGAATAACGATTTTTACTAAAACTATCGCTGCTGTTCTCTGGTAAGAAGTAAAAATCTAACGAAATTTGTTTTGTTTTGTTCTGTTTTCCTCCCAAGAAAATGAAGGGGAAGTGAAGATGTARAGGGAAGACTGTCATGGAAACCAACCAGCATTCTGAATCAGCTCTGATATTTTTAGAAGTAAGGCTGTGTGCTGAAAGAGTTCGCAGCAATCTTTCTCTCCACAAACTACTTTTGGTGATAAGACTGGTGATAGGAAGATGCGTAACTCTTGCCACGAGTCTAATATTTATTCTCATGAACTAATTTCTCCTGGATTAKCTTGCTTTGCGCTAACCTTATCTAAGAGTGAATACCCGTCTTGACAAATCCCACTTCAGCTGAGTAGCCTGGGTTACATGCTGACTGTTGAGTCTTCCGCTGTATCAGCTCCTGCACATGATACTCTCTCAGGTCAATATATCACGTATTTGCGAACTGCTGGTTAGCTAGACCCTAGTGCAGGCCCCTACCTAACGGGTCCCGGCTCCCCAGCTGCAGCCAGTTTGCCCGCTGTACCTCTTACTGTCCAGGGCCTCAGCCTGCCGGCTCATCCCCCGTTCAGCTGGGGAAGGAGATCTAGGCTGGTGTGTTCATTTTGCAGGATCTAGGCCTGATGCTGCTGACGTGGATGTTRCACAGAGCTACCACAGATGCACTTGCATGGTTATTTGACCATGTTTTCCATGGCACGCTGCATTCAAAGATTCTCTGTGCGGCTGTGGGTGGAGAGGAGTGTTTTGAACACAGAGCTGCAAATAAGAGAGACAGGTGGAAAAGGTGGAATTTTGGATGAGTGGTTATAGCTGCCAGATCTCCTAGTTCAAGAGAGTTTTGTGGTAGCATGATGGAGAACCAGTTTGCCAGCTGTGGGATTCCTGGGGTTCTGTGGGATTCCACTTTTCTTCTCTTTTGCATCCCAGCGGGAGCCTGTGGTGGTAGGAGAAGGAGAACGGGTTTACCTAGGTTCGGTATTCCCTCGTACCGAAGACTGACAGAGACTTTATCCTGTCATGTTCGCTGGACTGTTTTCTTGAATCTTATATGTATGTTTAGGTTGTGTTCCATTTCTGGGCGTGATGGAAGGACTGACGTTTTCTGATAAATGTAATGGGACTTTTTTTTTTTTTTTTGAGAAAATCCTTTCATGTTTTGCTATGGAGCTGTCAGGTTTGAATTATTTATGACTGAGGTTTTGTGTGCTAGCGAGAGCAGTCCTGAAGTTTACCAAACAAYGACTAAAAGATAAAGACCAGAAATTTAAAACTCGAGTGTTTAAAGCTAGACGCCCTGATCTGTGACAGCTCCGATTCCCCCACAGTTTAGCAGTTATACTTTAAAATGGCACAAGCRGTGCAAGTGCTGCAGGGCTCTGCCTGATACTCCACAAGCAAGCAGCTGTAGTGACTTAGACGCAGAGTGACCAGCCCTGAGAGGGGTGGGATGGACAGACAGGCCTTCATCCAAAATCCCTTTGAGGAATCATTTTAGTAGCACTTATCTGCCTCACTATTGGTGTGGGTATCTGTTATAAAATACTTAAGTTTTCAGATATTGTCCCAACTGTTACTAATACATGTGTGATCTGAGAGTATCTTAGCCCAGTCGTGACTTTTAAGCAACTTTTAAGTGTTGCTTAAAAGCCTTCAGCTGAAACGCAAATGGGCTGGTGGTCCTCATGAAGTCACTTGACTGGGTTCTGAATCAAGCCCTAATTTGTTTACCAAGTTTTGGACCAGAGCAGATTGATACAGCGGTGACATTAAGCTGTGAAAATCGGGCTAAATAATTTACATAAACAGATTTGCTATGCAATTACTGCGTTTCCACAGAACAGTGATGCATAGAAAATAAGGAACAGAAAGAACCAACTGATGATGCTAGCTAGCTAATTTTCAGATGTAAATAATTCAGCTGTTTCAAAATGATTTTTAAAGTTAAATTACTGTGACATGAAGCACAAAAGATGACAAATCTCGTCCTGGATGTTTTATTTGTGTTTTGAGAGAGGGGTAGTCTAGGATGACAATTTGCAAGCCAGGTTTTATATCAAAACAGGTACAGACTAATAGTGAATAAAGCGTGCGTTTATGCAGCTGTGTATCTTTGCTTAAAGGGATGGCAGCTGCAGTTTATTTTGGAGGAACATTGCTAATAAAATAGCAGTAAGTTTTATTTCTTTGCCTATTCACAAAAAAAAAAAAAAAAAAAAATCTAGTGTTCTGGCTTATACAAGATCACCATTTGGTCCATTTTCTTTGACTCTGAGACTTTTGAGAGGTTGTTGTTGTTCTGCAGCTGGGTCCAAAGAGCTCAAATCTAATTGGAAAAGCAACCCAAATTAATTAGCGTGTTGCATCTCATTGTAGTCTATTTAAAGGGATATGTGCTGGTGGAAAGGGGAGAGGCAAAAATCTCCTTCCAGCAAGGTTTAGACCTAACTCAGTTGGGAAGGAGAGAATAATGTGACTTTTTCAGAGAGAGATGCTGGCATGCAAGTCTCTTGGAGGTGTGGGTTTTGCATATGCTGCTTTAAGTCAAATCAAGGATAGTCTCTACCCACTGCTGCAAACTGGCCTGAAGCCCATCTTTTTCTGTCAGTCTTGTTTATCCATTCTTATATCCCACCAGCTTCTGCTGCTCATGAAGATGAGAAATTACTTTTCTTCCTACAAAAATTCTGTTCCTTGGAAAATTAAAGCTAGCATGTCCAGCTTTGACTTAAAGCTACTGGCATATCTATTACTGTAATTAGTTATTTTCTTATGTAGAAGACCTATAATGTTTATTAAATTCGCGATCCTCTTAATTCACAATAAGACTCTCARGCATCTTATTACATACTAAGTAATTGTGTACTTGATACCAGTGAGTCAGCCAAAGATGGGTTTGTTTAGGGATAAAACTATTGTCCGTAATTTTCTTCAGCAAGTAGGTGTGCATGTTCTGTGCGTCTGTGGGACAATGTTAACTCTCTGCGTTAAAACGTTGCATGTGTTCGGGGCTGTCACAGGCTGTGAGTGTCCTTGCTTCCAGTTTAACTGATAATGTTGAAAGGGGAGAGAGCTTCATTCAGATTTGCTGCACTTGCCTTTTTCAAGGGCAGTGCTTGAAATAATTGAACAGGAATTTGTCCCTGTGCAGGGAACTTGCAGTCTACTCGAGTCCTACGTAAACCCAAGTGATGTTGGTGAGACACCTTTGAATGAATGCAAATATCTACAGCTTGTATGTCTGCATCTGAGTCTGGGGACAAGGACCAGATAGTTTCCGTACTGTACATGACAGCGTGCGGTAGTGTTCCTCTCTATGTAACAGCTTTTGGGAACTGCTCATCTCTGTTCAAGTATCTTTTGGTGGCCTTGTTTAGAAACACTGAAATCGAGCTGGRTCAGAGAAGTGGTCTGATTACACCTGTCATTAGCAAATGAATTTAATTTAATACTCTTTTTTCTTTTTTTTCCTGGGCTCTAAGAGAGGGAATACTGAAGTGCCGCTCTTCCTCTTGTCATTTGGACATTATTCATGCTCTGTAGTGCATTGTGTAAAACAGAAGAAAAGCTAGTTTTCTGTGATCTGTCCTGTGCTCATTCAGCTGGTCTCATCCAGCTCTGCACTGAGATGTTCCTGGCCAAGATCAAGGACCATGTCTTTCTGCCTTAYGAAGTTTGTGCTGAGTTTCTTGGTTGGTCGCTGCTCCCTCTTAAAAGCCTCACCGAAAAGCCCTGATTCCTCGAGGCTGTAGGGCCTGGCTCAGGACCGCCGGAGGAGTGTGCAGCGCTCAGTGCACGAGTCGCCCCGGGATGGTGACTGCCCACCCGAGCGGAGCTCGAGACTTCTGAAAAAGCGGCTGGAGGAGGGCGAGGATGGGAAAGTACAACGGAACGAACGGAAAAGCAGAGCTTGGACTTCTGGCCTTGTTAAAGTAAATGGCTACATAGAAATCCAGGGGTTTTCTGAAAGCTTCATGTCCCTGTCATCAAAACACAAGCAGGCAGTTGTGCTTGTGGTATTGCAAATAACAAAATGAGTGTTCTGGCCCTGCTTCCGCTGCTCATTGCTGAGCTTGTGCACGTCCTTACAGAGAGGCTGCTGGATACCAGATACGTGGCTTCAGTGATTCTCAGTCTGAGATATTCCAAAGGATCAAAGCTTTAGTGTGTAAGATAAAATCCTGCCCCAGGGGAATATCTCTGCACCAAAGTACCACACAGCGGGATCTTGCTGAAATATAAATTGAACAAAAATCCCGCATATATGCACCTTTTGTTCCATCTAAAGTATGAAAAACACTTCTTTGCAGTATTGGAAACCATATAAATTTGGCAAATAGTTTAAAAAAAGAGAGAGAAGGCATCCCTGTGTACAACTGAGTGTTTACATGTGCATATTGAAGAAGTTCTGCACTACTTCAGTATAAGATGCAGGAATGCATCCAACAAAAGTCATACAGCAAGGTAACAGTAGTTTTTGTTAAATAATTRTTTTTGAATGAGGAAGATTTTTTTTTCTTTTTTAATGAGGTGAACAGAAGAGGACTAAATTGATGCAGCAGCTTATTCTTATCTCTCCTGAGAGAACACAGAAAAACCCATAAAAACGTAAATGCTGTCGTTACACCTGCTGTGAGCTTTTTGCACTTTGGAAGAAGAGTGTGCCAMTGGGTGTTTATTTGACATTTTCTTTTTTCTTGGACCTAATTTTAGTGATTCAGAAACTTTAGTATCTTTATACACTTACAGTGATAATCTCAAATACATTTTTTAAAACCTTGCCTCCCACATATAAGCAGCTGTGTCATTATATTGATTTTCTACCGTATGAACTACTCATCTTCTTCCAGTGACTGCTTGAATCTGTGTGCACAGCTGTTTTGAAAATCAGGTACTTAATGAGGAGTCTAAATATGGAGTTTAGAAATGTATGTAGACTCCTGCCTCTGGAAATCCCTTCTTTATAAACCGAAAGGAGTAATGAATAAGATACTGGATCTCCCAGTGATTACTGGGAATTAGCAGGGCTCGACAACATGGTTTAAGAAGAGATAATCACATATTAGGTTATAATCCTAAGGTTCAGTTTTCCTAGTTAAAAAGGCTGAAGTACAGTTTGGAAGTACATGTGAAATTTKAACTCTGTSTGTAGGTGTATATACAYACACACGCRCACGTGTGAACACATGCACACATGTATGTATATGTATACACACACATATACGTATATATACACATATATGACTGCTTCATGGGAGGCAGTAGTCCRTATCGTGCAATCAGATTTTAAGTTCCTTGCTTTCTTTTTTTGTTGCAGGCAAGAGGTGCAGATATCCCTGACATTCCAGGGGAGCTGCCGCTTCGGACTTGTGGCAGCACAGCGAGTATGAAAGTGAAGAATGTGAAAAAGTAAGAGCAGTGTTCTTTGGTTTTCCTGTCCTTGCTGGGCTTCCTGGATTTTAGCTATTGTGCTACTACACAACCAGTGCATTCTGCARTGATTTTTGATAGTGTCTTTGTCGGAGCTGGAAAGCCATTCAAAACAAAGTGCGATTTGCTAATGTCATCTAAAACTGGGACGCAAGAGATTTTGTTAGCTCCTTCATCCTTTTCCTGCTATAGAAGCAAAGCTTGCTCAAGTTTTGAACATCACTCTTGCTGTATTTTTAAACTTTTGTGATTTCCCCCTAAAATGGTTTCATGTAAAAATATATATGGGTAAAGAGAAGTCCAGGCAATGTATAAATTGGATTATTTTCTCCATCTCCTTGTACTCAGGGAAGTTAAACAAGGACAAGTGGGTGGCCTATATATTTTCTTTTATTTGATATTTTTTCTCTGTTCCTTTTTTACATTTTGCCCTGCACCTGTTCATTGGATGAGTTTTGCACATTTTTCTTTTTCAGGGGCATTTTTTCTTCTCTGATATCCCAGTTTCTTGGTTTTTTTTTTCCTTTGGGCTTATGTTCTTTTCCTCTCCCACAGAATCTAAATCAACTTACTGTGCTTGTAGTAAAGGTTTCAAACCCCTAACCTGCCAATGGGTTCAAAAGTAATGAAAATTACTTGGCTTGTCTCTGCTAATAATGCTGACTTGAGGACTAGAACTGCCCAGTACTGATCTGTGCATTCAGATCACCTCTCTGTAATGCTCTGATGCTGTAAGGGAAATGGCTCTTTGTTCTAGTGCTGAGCAGCCAGATGCTGTATCTCACTTCCCACTTATATTCCCGTGGGAAGAGAGAGCTAGATAATAATCTCATTGGCTCACCACCAGAAATATCTATAGGAGTCTATAATAGCTTCAGCAGAAGCGAGAGCATGTTGCGGAGCCAGAGGATCTCCCCGTCAGCCATCATTGTAGCTAGAGACACTTGGGAATAATTATGCCTCACTTCTGAATTTTAAAAAGGCAAAGGATAAATAGCATTTGTTCTGCACCCTCAGATACATCAACCCGGGACTGATGGGCTGTGATGCCTTTCACAGGTAAAGTTCTACTTTCCTATGTGTCTCGTGTAAGGCTGTTAATTTGCACTGCAAAAATGCATTTGTGAAGGTAGAGCGGCTTGTCCCTGCACCGTTCCGTAAAGGCATGGGCCTTGGTGGCGGTGAAATGCCACAGCTCCTTAAGGATGCGATGATAAAAGGCACTTTGCAATTTAGTTTTCCTTCCTCACTGAATTCCTTTCTCCACTGCTTTGGTGCATCGTGTCAGCAAACCCCTCCGCTCCCTCGGCTTCAGGGTGAGAAAGTCTGTGTTTTTTAGCTGCATTTTGTAACAGTACTTGATGCTGAGCATTGTGTAAGTGATTTGCATCTTACGGTGTGCTTCTGCTGTGCTTCAGGTTATCCTTTACAAAGGGTCATTTCCCGAAGATGGCTGAGTGTGCACATTTCCATTATGAGAACGTGGACTTYGGCAACATACAGGTGAGTTTCAGATTTCTTTTACATACGAAACAACGTTGTGTTTATCTGGCTACCTGGGGGTARTCTGGTGGGGGAAGCAGCAGAGGATGTTTCTCAAAGGTTTTCTGAAAATGTTTAATAATAGGAAGTTAAAGCAATAGGGTCTCCTCATTTGGCATTGCTTTGATGTACTGGACCTGAATCTGTCCTCAGCTATGTGACCACCCCTTTGAGCTTGTAGATAGATTTTATTTCCACTGGATATGATGATGTCACTGTTATAAGACTGCATCAGACAATCATAATTGAGTTGTCCTGTGATAACTGCATGTATGTTTTTAGCTTGCGTGTGTGTATCTTTAAGTAACTGTGTGTGTGTGTGTGTGTGTGTGTTACCAGCTCTGCACTGTGTACTGCAGCAACTGTGTCATCAGAATACAAGAAATTGCTAGTCGGTCAGAGTTGCTTTTCTGGAAGTGTGCAAGCTCTGTTCCTCTGTGGTCCATCCATCAGAGCTATRAGCAGAAGCATTTTTCATTGAGCAGTAGCAGGGGAGGGTTGAGGACCAAGAATCACCGCTGGTTGCTTATAAACAGGGCACACCTTGCTCTGCACTTTCTGACACAGGAATGCCTCCAGCATCTGCCAGCCATTTAGCTAAAAAGAGGCTACAACCTTTTCACTTGTAAAACATTTCCTGTAATATAGAGTGAATTATTTACAGCCTTTTATGTTTCTGTGCTTGACAGTTATGCAGACAGAATTATACATCTTTTTTCCCAATCTCTGGAAAATTCCTACTGAGAAGGTGTGCTCTGGACTTTGGGTCCTGTTTGAAATTAATTCATCCCTGGAGCACCCAGCACCATTGACTAGAGAGACAGGATGGAGTAGCTCTGTTGCAGAACATGAATAAAAGAAATAGTAAAGAAAAATTCAGGATTCACTTCTAGTATTATTCACATGTAGTGGGTCTAATTAAAGCCCATTCTTCTGAGCACTGTATGTACATGTAGGCGTTTGCAGACACACACACACACACACACAAACATACACAGACATAGCAAGTTAGACAAAACAGTGGGTTTAAGAGGACACCGGTGCAAAGAGCCCAGTTCCTACTGAAGTCTCTGGAGGGTGGACTGCTGACTTGAACAGGGGCAGTCCTGATATTTCTGAAGCAAAATATGTTTTTTTATTTTCAGTTTTTGTGAACAGGAATAGTGTGACTAATCTACATCCCTTCATTGTGTCTTCTGGTAATTTTTTGAATTGGGACTGTTAATCTTTAAGTCGTTTCAGARAGAGGTTTCCTGTTGGAGTAGGTGTTGAACAGGTCTCTGTATACATGTACGTGTTTTTGCATTATGCAGTCCTCTGATTTTTCTGTTTTCTTCCATCCATCAGAGATAATGGAGGCTTGCAGTGCACTAGCAGACCTCCAGCATAATGTGCATGCTACAGAGAGGTTATAACTTTTGCATATTATTAGTGCTTAAAACATTCTGAGGACAAGTTAGTGAATTCTTTTGTGGGTTAAGCAATCCTTGATGTGTTTTAAGGATGGCAGRTATAGTTACATGGTTGGCATGCTGAGATATTTGTGCTTATGAGAGGCAGAAAGTAATTACAGAAATAAAACCAGGTAATATATTCTTTACAGATCATCTTCATGCTGTTCTGCTAACAAACCTGAAACCTGTTCCGTTGGGAAGTCCTCAGAAGCAGGAGGTGGTGTGGTCTAGCTCTCATTTTTGTTGGGTCATTGCTGGCACCTACAGCTTTCGGGGCTTCTGCTGGGTAGTTCTCTGTGCTGCCCCCTCTGGCACAAGCAGAACAGCAACTGCTGTAGTCCGGGGAGTAATCTGGCTGGAAAGTGCATGGGGAAGGGTTGGAAGGGAAGGAAAAGCAGCAGTGGTTGTTCAGCCCCATCAGGTCCCTGAGCTAGTTTGTCTCCCAACGTTCGTGTTGTGAAGAGAGAGGGGAATGGTGGACAACTGTGATAAAGTGTGCTGAGCGTCTGCGTTGGGAGGGGAAGGTCACGTCTCGGCTTAGACCCCTGCTGCCTCCGAAGAAACGTGCACAGAGCCACAGCCTTGCTCGGCCAGGTGCACACTTAGCTGATCGTGTACCTAGAGCGAAGCACGTGCTGAAACGTGATCCATCAGGCCCTAATACCAGCTCCATGCCTCTTGTTCCTTCCTTTTTCTAAGCAGGATTTCTGATGGATTCCCACGGTGTAATGACTTTGTAATGTGGAGAGAAATATCTTAAGAATAGAGCTTGATGCCTAAATCTGAAAGGCTGGGGCATTACAGTATTTCTGTACTAGAAGACGACCAGCATTAATGGCAAAACAAATGAAAGCTATTACAACAGCAGTATGAGCTTACACGCTGAAAAATAGGTCCATATAGGGCTAATATATTTTAATCAAGTGGCATTCATTGGTAGCTCCTTTGTGATAACGAAGTAAAGTAGAAGAGAATAGAGTAGRCTGAAATGACTTGCATGTAAATGACAGCTTGGCACCTAATAGCGAAGTACTGATTTGCATGTGAGGGGGTAGTGGGTGTAAACTCCTTTCAGAATCTATTCACTGTTAAAAATTTGCATAGTAGAAATGCAGTATTATCTGCCTGTGTCAGTAATTGTATAATACTGTCTATTAACAGCCTGGCCAACTTTCAGATTGTTTTGTAACGTTTGTGTCACTTATAATATGGTCTCATAGTGCAATGTGTATTAATATCTTGGCATTGCACCTTATGCGATTGTTTTAGATTAACTTTCTGAGATGTATAAAAATGGATTTGTTCTCTTCTTGTCCTAGCACTACACTAACAAAACTACATGCATTTTGGCGTACTTTTACGGAGATGTTCTGGTATGCTTTCAACAGCAAGGTACTTCTACCATATCTGTKTCTGGCCAGCAAGACGAATGTTGCATGGGTAGGAAATTATTGGTTTACCAGGCAAAAGCTATATTAATGGTAAAGATAGTTGACATTGATGCTGCAGTAATAGGATGTGCACTACAGATGGCAATAGTGCCAGAAGTTCACTGGTTTTCTGTGGAAATACATTACATTTATTATTGCATTTATTTCTCAAGTGTGCTCCATTAAATTTTTAATTTTACAATGAAAGGCCAGGTTCTGGTTTTAGTCTAACATTGGGTAAACATTCTCAAGTTTTGGTTGGCAGGAACAGAACTGTGGTTCAGCCTCTCTGTGGCTTGTGTCTCCTGGACTAGGCTGTCTTAGCCGGATCACTCAGCATCGGTTAGGTGGGTTCTGCTGCTTTCCTTCTCTCTGTAGCTCTGCTGCCTTTTCACATTCCTTGGCAAATGTCCATCTGTGAAGCCTCTGCTGTCTCTAACGTGTCAAAGTTTAATTTATTAATATAAAGCAGGTATTACTTTATTGCTATATAGGGCATCTTAATGTTCAGTTAAGCACCAAGCAGGGAGTCAGAAGTCCTTGGTTTCTCTCCCAATCTTCTGTTAAATATTTAACACATTTAGGCAAAAGAACTCACCGTATGTTTAGCTACAGAAGTCCTTAAATCATACCAGTATAGCTTCAGAGAGTATATTTAGCCTCAKTTTCAAAGGCAGCTTATTGAACTTAAGCATGATTTCAAGGTGTGCTAACTGCAAAAGCTTAATTCTTAGGGGCTTGGCATGTATCCGTTGCAGTGCAGATAACCGAGCTAACACCGAAAGGCTTGGTGCGTATCCACTAAGCAACACAGCATCTTTGAGACGCTGGCTGTGCACGCATGAGCAGGGTTGGTGCTCAGCCCGGGCTGGTGTGTTTGCCGGTTTGAGGCTCTGTGATTTAGGTGTTGTGCTTTTCAACTTAACTCATTCACGAGGAATTGCAGCATCTCAGTACGGCAGATGTATCACACAGTCTCGCTGCCTTTTAGTAAGGTTTAATGCTTGTGTATGTATAATATATAATATGTAAGTGTTGAACTACTTTAACAAAACATCCRTATTACTAAGTTATACAAAGTGGAATGATTCCTCACTTAAATTGGGAAAATGTGATGCTACTTAACATTCGGGCACTGTGACATTAATAAACAAGAGAAATAGTCATTAAGTATATTGTATCTTCTTGCTAGAAATAAAGATTCTGTACTTCCCTTGAAAAGAATGAAGACATTTTCTTCAGTTACATGGGTTTTAGTAAAGGAATATGAGCATCTGACCAGCTTGGTGGTTTCTGGATAATATTATTTGCTCCCTCAAAAAACCCACCAGCAGAGGAGAAAATGTGCTGTAATGCACATTCATATTGCTTTATTCATCTTGTATTTGACACCAGTTTTTCCCTTCAAACAGCAAGGTCTTTGTGCATGCATCTTTGTGTTTCTGTAGCAGCTTTCTAAAAATAAAACCCAAGAAAAGAATATATGGGAGAACAGGATTCGATTACTGTGCCTGGGAGATCCTCGCCTCCTTATCTGCTAAGCCCTGGCATTGCAAGTGGTAGGAGCGTGTTATCAGTGGTCGAGGAAGTATTTGGACCAGAATCACTTCCGCCTGCGGAGGCATCGGCTGCCAGGAATTCCTAGTGTGAGCTCAGCAGTATTGTTTGCTGTTTGAATGCCTTTGGCAAGCTGCTGCCTTCCAGCCAAGATGACAGGCTGCATTTCAATGGTGGCTGTGGTTTGAGTCTGTTATAGTATTTTCCTGTTGTGTCTTAAGAGTTAGAAGTATTATAAAGAGAAGTTCAGTTCTTGTTGTGTCTTTTGTGAGAAAAGCCTTTAAGATCTTTTGGGGGTYGTGTTCTTTAGGTTTGCTTTTTTGGTTTTGTTTAATAACGCTTCTGGGAAAGGGATGGGGAGGGGAATGTTCTTTCAAGATCTCTCTGTTAATCATAATTAAAACTAAAAAAATTTCTTAGTGTAAAGGAAACAAAAATGGTGAAGCCTGACCRGTGTCCTCCTCTGGATTTAACAGGAGCAGTTTAAGATGTTTTTGCCACAGGTACAAGCAGTCCTGCATGTAGATCTGCTAGAAGTATAGGAATGGGGGAGTGCTCGGCAATCTGTGTCTACCTGAAGTCAGACAGTTTAGCTCAAGCCTACTTCCATCAGTGATTTTAAGCTAAGCCTGCTCACTGCCTTTAGTGTAGGAGGGATTGCTCAWGTCCCAACTCTTCCATGGGCATGGCAATCTTCAACAGCTTGGCAGGCATGAGCAGCTGTGGGCTGTAGCGTCTGTGGTTATTCCATCCRTTTGCAATGTGTTTAAAGAGAAAGAAATCTTTATTTAAAAAAAACACCAATATGAAACCACAGCCCCCTAAGTCATTCCCTTTTGAAAGAGAAACACATAGTAAAAATTACAAAAAATAGCCTCAAATTGGCTGTGTATTGGTGCCCAGGAAGACATGTCTTTGTCTTTAAAAACATCTGAATGGTTGCAACATGCATACCCATAGAGCATTTGAAATGTGCCCCGTTTTAGCCTATCTTCCATCTCCAGATGTATTAAATTCTCCCTAGAATGACTGTTTGTCTTACTCCGACATAGTATGTTCTCCTTCTCCAGACCAAGACATCCCCCCCCAACCCCACCCCAGCCTCTCTCTTTTCCAGATGATTTCTTTCCTACTGCCTTCTAAAGTAGTAGGGGATGATGTTGCAAGGGCTGCTTTAAGGACGTGGGTATATAATAACAACTATGTTCATAATGTATGTGGAAACTGCTTCTATCAACTTAATAATTCCAGCCACAACTCCCTGAAAGTTGGCGCAATCTGTTGCCAAGATCAACACATTTTTAAATTTTGGAGTTTCCAGGCCAAGCTTCTCAGTGCCAGAAWGTTAGGAAAATATTAAAGTAAGTTCACCTCAGTTGTTGGATTCTTACATTTCCCAGTTTTGCTTCCAGCTTGCCACTAACTCCTTAGAAGAAGAATCCATCCCTGGAACAAGATCACACCTGTGAAATTCAGGTTTGCTTGCTTTTCTTCCAGTGAAACAGGGAGAAATCCACCAAGGTTTAGACTAGAAGGTAACTTCAAGTACAGAAGAGTTTGGTGTCTCTCCTTGATACGTTACTGTTGCTGCTAGCACGTTTACTGTTTATTTTGCARTTATTGCTTCCTGTAGGCAAGGGTAACAGTCCTATTAGCGATCCGTCTTTACTGGGCAAGATTCACATAGTGTCTCTCACTTTGTGAAGTCCTCTCAAAAAATGKCAAAATTTTCCAGCAGGTCCCTCCGCTGTCCCTGTGTTCATCATTTTGGTGAGTGCATGAGTGATCCTCTGAAGAAAGAGGAGTTATTGCTTATGTGGGGTGGAGGTGTCATGGTCAGAGGAGCTGGCTGGTTACGTGAGACCCGTCCGTCTTACTCCCTGCCTCTCGGAGGGGTGTGCGCTCCCGTGCGTGTTTGGAGGTGTAGCAACGAAATGCGTGTGAACAACCGACTTCAGTCTAGTTTGGGTGTTTTCTAATTTTGTGTCCTCATGTGTCTAGCTGCTAAACCRTTCTTAAAGCATATTATATCCTTTCCTTTGTCCTTCTTGCCCTTGACTGTTTATTTCTATGAATTAAAAGTTAATTTGCCCACCGTTACTAACCTGGGAAGTTACTGAATTACCTCTCATGGAAGAGGAGTTCTTTTCTGATTGTATTTATTCAGATTTGTTTTCTGATTCCATCTGTCATTTMATTTAAGCTCATCATCTCTGTGTAGAAATGGAAAAACAGGTTATAATTCACAAATACTTACTAAAAGCAAATGAAAGTCTTTTGCCTGTTRATTCAGTGGAACAGGTATTTTGGGGGCTTGTTTCTGCAAGAAGCTGCAGGTCAATGGCTAAATTTGGCACCTGAACCTAACCGGGAAGAAGTGCATGCAGGTGCTCCCCCAAACCAAAGGACATTTATGTCCAGTTCCCCAAACCAAGGGACATTTATATCCAGTGTGATTTCGGTTCCAAATAGTGGTGCACTGGGAACTGTCTATATACCCATTTAACGTTGGTCTGGGCGCTTGCACATCCTGCTTGCTGAGTAATGCAAGCCTTTAGCGACAGATGCTTCCTCGAAAACAGYTTGAGTCTTTCTAAGTGTGTGAGACTCCCTACCTCCATTTTCTCCCTTTGACTTCAGACATTTTAATAAGTTTATGTAGAACCACTCACGAATGAAACCTCAGGTGATTTTTCCATGCCTGGGACAAAATGGCAAATCTTGGGTGTTCTGTTTATTGAAGGATTTTGAGTATTCCCACTTTATATGTGTTTCTTCTTTTGCTTATAAGAAAGATCACTGCACATTTGGATGAATGTTTTTTCAGACTTCAGTATCCTCAGATAGGTACCTTTTACTTATGTGCTGAATACTGGCAAGCAAAAATTATTCCAGGAAAATCAGTGCATACTTGGCTCTTCTTTGCTTTGCAAGTGAAGATTTCTGGCACGCAGATTTGGAAGAGTTGACCTCCTGCAGAAAACCAGATTATTTTTTCCACCTGCGTTTAGCAGTGAAAAGGCCGCAGGCGTGTTTGTGCAGTTTAAGTCTTTATTGGTGCATRGTGGCTATTTGATGACACAAGTAAATCTTAAAAGTGACTATAATAAGCCCCACTGTTAACTGTGTCATTGACCTCCTGCTGTTTACCACTATCATAAATCATCTTCAGCAGTATGTCACAGAAATTATAAAAATTGTTTTAATTAGTAACTGGAACAGAATTGTGTTGGAAAATTTTTCTTCCCTAAGGTTTAATGACCTGAAAAAACAGAAATATGTATTATGTGTTTAATCAAAATATATTWTTTTTTTWAAAAAAATCCATATGCTCCAGAAAAAAATAATCCTTATTTCACTAGTGTCTCATAGTTGGAGAGAGAATTAAAACTCTTATGCTTTTATGTATAGGAAGTCATACTGTTAACAAGAAYGATGTTAAAACACACCGTAACACGTGACCCGTAGATGCGTGAGTGTGCTCGAGTAACCAGCAAACTTTGCTTTGCCGTGATCCCTGAGGCTTACGGAGGCAGGGRTGGGATTGTGCCATGGTGGAGGCTTGACACGGCGCTGGATGTCTTCGGTGCTGAGCCGAGCTCAGCGGGAACGCACGCGGTTTGTGTTCAGCGCCGCGGCTTGCGGAAGGGCGGTTTGTTCAGTCGTGTTCCCGGACCAGACCTCTGGGCTCGGCAAGGCGGGGGAGCGAGTGAGGCTACAGGTTTCTAACCTATTTGTTCGTTTGCGGGCCGTTCCCGTGCTGCACGTGCACCTTCCGTGTAAGCATTTTCATTCCRTTCCATCCCAGTGAAGAAGCATGGACAGGATGTAACCTGATCGCGCAGCGTTCGCGTACCCGCGTTTCTTTATTTTGAGATGACTTGCTGGTTAAGGTCTGTCTGGGTGAGTAAGAGCTGCCAGATGCGGTCCGTCTCCCAGAGCCCTGGGGAGTTTACTTACTGGTGATGGTTGTGTGATCCAGTTTCCTGACGGTTCTTCACTCCTTCACTCCTTTCCCATCTGCTTCACTCAGTAACATAATCTTTCCCAAGGGCATGCGGTGTGGTGAGCCCGAGATTGTTCTCTCGTTAGAAAATCAGGGAAGAATTGTCACCAAGTACTCGGGAAAGAGCTGGTGGCTGCACTCGCTTTGGTAACTTGTAAAGCAGGGACATGTGGAAGGAGACACTTGAACCAGGGGCATTTGGATACTACATGTGAAGATGTTTGTTGTACAGTGGCAAGCGTCCTTGCTGCGTGTGTATCAGTGAGGATGCTTCTRAATCTGTTAATCTGAGACCCAAGTTTTGTTGCACGTTTTAGCTTGCAGCAGAGGCATAGGTGGGCAGAAGTATTCCTGTAAGTATTTCCCCAGGGTTGGAGTTCAGACAGATTTTTAGTTTTAAAAGAGTAGGCGTATACACATGCACATATCCTCACCCATGTGTGCTAGCATAACGTCCAGAAGGCATTTAAACAAGTTTGTAGACTTTGGTTTTGTTATTTTTATCCCATGCTGTGCCATGTGTGGGTGAACGTGAAGGGCTTCTGTTTCCGTGTCCTGCAGGCCGGGCTCTGACCTTCGGGTGTCTTGGGGCTTCGGATGAAGAAGCTGTTTGATCTCCGTAGTGGATTTCAAAGATAGCAGTTACTTATTTCCTCTGAGTTTCCACTTTYGGCTACTGTGCCAACAGATCCTTCAAATGCAAGTTGCTGTTTTCCTGGTAAAGGCAGCATAAAACAGAATACTTYTGTTACACGTCATCCTGAGGAAGTTTAGTAGTGCACTCGTGGTTTGGTGGGTATTTGATAAAATATTTGAAGGAAGAAGTATGTAATGCTCTTGCTGCCTCTTGAAGAGTATATTTGTGTTTTAGCTCCGCTGAAATTAMCAGAACGGAGTTTGATGCTAGTAAGCAGTTTTCCTTCTCTCCACCACTCTACTGCGTGAATGAAAGAAACATCAATGAAAACTAAATTACTTGCTGTGGTACGTATTTTCAGTGTGCAAGACCTCCTCTGTCACCACCCTAAATTTCTTCTTTCGGAGGTTTTATTCCCAGGAAATAACTTACAAAAAGCTTGTTTAGGTCTGCAGTCTGTAGTACCCTGTATTTGATCAGATCGTGCTACCAAACTGATATCAGTACTGTTATATATATGTGTGTGTGTGTGTGTGTGTGTGTGTGTGTGTGTGTGTGTGTGTCTATATATATAATGACCCATCAAATGTTTTTCTGAATGATCAGGGCTTTAGTTTGTGAGTCGCAGTCAGAGCTGATGCCTCTTAGCTAAGCAATGAGCCTGTGGCTCCAATCACACTGAGAATTACGTCGGTCATCACTTGGGGGAAGGACTGTTTGTAAGCACCAGTAAACCCAGTATTATAATAAGGTGGAAATAAAAAKGTATTGCGTCACATACCTTATGCATGCTTAGAATCTGTGAAGCTGCCTTTAAATTAAGTATGTTCTATTGGAAGAATGATGACGCTTGTAAGTACAGTTATAAAACAAACTGCCTATGAGAAAAATCTCACTTCTTGGGCAGGCATTATTGTATGGTCCTGGTAATTTATGTTTAGATACTAAAAAAGTTTTCCTGAGTTACCTTAATATTCAGTGCAGCTGTATAAATGCTCTTTATAGTTCTTGAGTGTCACCTTTATTTATTCCAAATATGACATGTCTAAACAGTCAGGCTTTAAAATGACTGATCATGGACCGTTTTTCATCCTGAAGTAGTTTGAAAAAAACCCAAGCCTACAATGTAAGTTCAGGATTTCATTTTGAAATGCTGGTAAACTAAACAGAACTCTTTCTSTGCCAAGTCCTGCAATAATTATAGATGTAGCCTGGAGTGAGCAGGGAACTCACTGGGAGCTAGAGCCTGGGRGTAAAAAGGATTTACATGAAGGAAAGTGATTCATCGTACGGGGACCGGGGACACCGGTGCAGTGCTGCAAAGGGGAGGGAGACTGTGGACTACTGAGGCATAGGGAGGGYGTGAGACCCGAGAGGAACAGCAGAGTCCCCTGCCGTGTACCTTGTCTTGTGGCTGCCTCGAGGTTTGATTTAATGTCAGKTTTTTTGATTTGTTTAAAGACTGTATAAAATCTAGATTTGGGTTGGAAACTCCTTCTGGAGAAGTGAGCTCTTACGCTAGTGCATGCATTTTGAATTATTAATGAATTTTAGCAGTAGCGTTAGCGCTGTGATGTGCACTTTGAATATAGAGAAGCTATATTGGTTTTTATTTCCCCTGGTACACGGTCTCTGCATTTCTTTAAGCTCTTTTAGGCCTCCCCTTGTTCCTCACTTTCCAGCTTCTTTAAGCTAAGGAGAATTTAAACTTCAGTGGAAGATCATCTGTTTAGAGCCTGTTGSTGTTCTTGGCACCAAAGTGTGGTGCTGAGGTTGGTGAATCAAAAGACCTGGTGAAGCTCTTGTCTTTCCTTGAGCTGTGAAGACACTTCTTCTGCCTCTCCTGTCTAAAGGATTCGCAGGCTGGTCATAAATATCGAAACACAATTCCTGGATGGGAGGTGGGGAGTGAGGATGCAAATTCAGTAGCTTAGAGTTCTCCAAATGATGCATTAATTACTAAAGGTGTTTATCGCCTTGATTGAAAGTACCCAGAAGATGAAATATATGCCAGGTGTCTGCACTGTAAGGAACGACTTCAGTACAAAACCATCAAGGAAGAAGACAACCTTTCTTAAAGGTTTTGAGATTATCTACAAAGCTGAAAAGCAAGTTTATGTCCTGAAGTGGAGATTGTGAGTGTGGCTTTTGGCTTTTTTTTCTTTTGTTTATCTATTCTATTACTCTCTCTAGTCTATTCTTCCTATCACAGAACTGCCAGATTATCATTATTTGTATATCTRTATGTATATTTGTATTTATATTTTGGTTTGTTTGCCGTTGCATTTAGCKTTGGTTTTCAGGATTCACTTTTCACTCACGTGTCATGAGTAGGGAGAGCTTTGAACACTGGCTCTGTATGAGAGCGTCTCTGGGGCAGAGGTGCCCCGCTGCCCCCTTGACACCAGCACACAGCTGAGAGAGGATCATCCTTGCCATAGTTTCTCCTTCTGCTGTCTCCTGCCATGCACCAGGTAAAGGATTGTGCAGTCAGGCCAAGTCCATCGAGCTTTCCATAAAGAATAAGTAAGCATTAGGCAATTATTTTTTTAAGAGAGGAAATTCTTTGCTCCATTGAAAAGAAAATCAGAATCTGACTTTACCATATTCTGGAGCCGTTTTTCATGGATAATGTAATCAACAGTGTGGAGTTGTCTTTGTTGGCGCTTTAAAGCCAAAATAGAAGATTTTACTCCAAGTCAGGTAGCTGTAGGAGAAGACTCAGTTTGGTAACTTCTCATCGTGCATCCAAATGACATTATTACCTTAAGGAGTTTTTGTCTGCTTGATTTCTGCTTTTTTAGAACTGTCCATAGGAAGGTTAGGTCAGACTTGCAGACTTACCATGAGTAAACTAAGTACAAGCCTTTTAACGGGAATAAGTGTTAAATTAAAAAGCAGGTCTCGTACTGCTCCATTCTCTTATAACACAAAAAAACTACAACCCTTTCTTGCCTCTGAAGTGGTGCTCTGTCCTTCACTGCCTGCTGTGCTGCTGGGAATGCTCTATAAGAAGTAAGATATTTTTAAGATTAATTACTCGTAATTACTGTTYGATCCCAGAGAGGCCAAAAATAATAGTTGCTTCTAATTGTAACTGGTTTTTTGAAGCCTACTAATTAGGAGTTTACCTAATTACATCCAGAACTTTACCACCTTTGATGGTTGTGATCTTGTCAAAAGTCAAGGTAAGCAGTGTTAGGGTTGGTCAGTATTTGAACTAGAAATTTCTTGTTTTGGCTCAGATCTCAGTAATTTCGAGAAATTATCATCTACTCTTTAATTTAAMTCTTAAATAGTACTCCAGAGACATTGTGACAGTGGACATGATAACCCAGTAATTCAAAAGTAACTTGTGTCCTGGTATTCCCAGTATGGGATGCTTAAACACATATTTAAAAAATCCCAGTGTGGGATTTTGAGGGAAAAAAATAAGTATCCATCCTCTGAACATTGGCTCCTTTTAAAGTCTTARACTCTGAAAGTTGCTACCTGCCTTTGAGGGTTTTGCCCAGTTTCTCTACCAAGCGTTCCAGGTAGATGTCAACAGAGCTTCTGTTCCTGGGCTTTATGCTTACACGCATGTGGTTTCCTCTGCAATTAAATCTATACCTACTTTGAGGTTCTTCTGAACTGCTGGRGTGTTCCAAAGGAGAGCCAGGATCGGCTCCAAGTCCCAGCTGCATAACTAAGTTTGTGCTTTCTTTGTTCCCTCTCTACTCTTATTTATTAAATATTCTGCTTCACTTTCCCTCTAAAACGTTTTTGCAAGGCTGGTTTTTAGTATTAGATTATGGAGTATTTTGGTATGATGCATTTTGGATCTCCTTCGATCTGAATATATTGTAAGATGTAGATGAAATAATTCCTATAAACARTGAAATCTGAATTACATTGAAAGAGGTGTTTGTTCCTCTTGATTTCCTCCACCCTCAGTCTGTTGTATGGTAATTTTCTTAATCAATCTGTCGTCTCTGATTGCTCAGGAGTAGGTGAAATGTCAAGTGTGTTCTGAACTGGTTTTAGTTGGAGTTTCACTGGTGCTCTTGAGAGTTTGACTATAAGCTTTTTGTATCCTTTAATTAAAAAAAAGCTTTCACTGAGAACATCTTATCTGGTAGATACTTCTATGATGTTACAAATTAAAACCAAACTCCCTAAACATATTTTTTGTTTCATTTTTTAGAGTCTGAATGTTGCTTCCTCTCTCAACTGGGGTTAACTTTTATGCTTTACTAATTTATAAAGGTAAGGAAGGGGATGCCACACTGCTGAAGAAGTGCCGCCCTCAGTGATCGTGAAAATAGCTATGCAATGAAGGCATACCTAGGCAGCCACACGCACTCGTCTTTTCCTATAGAAAATGAGGACACATTTTTACTGTGATAATCCTAGAGGTCCTAGCAAACATTTATGATCCCAATGTGCCTGGAAACTCTATGTATTTAAATATAGTTGATCTTATTGTGGGCTAGATGATCTCTTGTGTTTCCCCGCAGACTTTTTTTTTTTTTTTTTAAACATTTGTAGTAAGAGTAAATCCCTCCATGAAAGAGTCTGTAGATTATTTAGGATTAGGGCTCCTAAAGTTCCTGGACAGAAATGGTGTGTGTGTTGGACAGTGCCTGCTGCATAATTCTGGAGCTTAAGAGAAGCAGCGTGTTCATGTATACGCACTGTACAGTAAATCCAGCACTTTTGTGATGTGCCAAACTCTCTGTGCGCGTGTCGAACAACTCAACAGTGAGGGTTCAGTAGTGCTGCCCTGCGTCTCGAATGAGCCTGCGATTTCCTGTGCTGCTTTGAGGAGCGTTGCCTGTGTTACCATCTCTTGGACTGCAGTCTGCCCCCAAATTTGTGATAAATTTATGAAGTCCGCAAAGATTGTCAGGAAAAAGGGTGCTTCTGTAGTAACTTAGACATGTGGTCGTCATAGTAAGGGTCTTTAAGACAGGCACGATTAGGATTCAGGAGATACATGTAAGAGAATAGCAGTGGTATTTGTGATCTTTTAGCTTGCTTTATTTTCTCTGCTTTTTTTTTTATCATTGCATTTGGCTTTAGAGATCCATACGGCATGGTCCAAAGGCCCTGCGAGTTGGCAAAGACGTTACAATTCGGTTCAGGGGGCTTTCAGTCGGGGTCGGGAGGGCTTGCTTGAGATGAACAAACCAACGGGCTGTTTTCCGTAAGCAGCYGGAACGGCCGTCTGAAGGCAGGAGGGAGGAGTGCAGGAGCCCAGCGTACCAGGTCGTATACACCTGACACCAGCTCGTTACAGGAAACCAGCCTTTCTTTAATTAATCTGTTTATTATTTGTCTGRTTTCAATACTACTTGATTCCTCCACCCTTGAGCAAAATTTTATATTAACCGGGGTCATTTAGATAAGTCATTGCAGCAGTGCTTTCTGTAGTTGAATATTTGTGCTACACGGAAGTGCTGGTGTGTCATTTTTCTTTTGGAAACTAGTAAGTTATTAGTACAAACCTTAATTGAAATACTGGTGTCAGAAAGCAAAACAAGAATTTAAATTCTTCATTGGTGCACAGCACGGACTTGTTTTGGGGCCTGTCCCCTAGAGTAGTTGTGCTTTGAGATCCCTTGTATAAAGTAGTGTTTCCTAGTTTGAGGGCACCAGTTTATCGTTATTACCCCGATCGCTTGTCCGGGGAGTTCAGGACTGCGGTATTGAGCACRCGATTCCTTTCACCGGTCCAGACAGGAACAGGGTTATGTTCAGGCTGGTCCCCGGTGGCAATGCAAGGTGTCCTCGGGGATGCTGTTTCAGGATGGTTTATACTATTACTCTTTTCCTCATTATGGTGTTTCAAATATTACCGTAAAGGCACGTTTCCGTTAAGCACACAGAAATTGTGACTAAGGCCTGGAGGATTCTGCCTCTCCSTGGGGAACAAGTGTAACACGTGAACAAGGTTCGTACAAGCTTCCAGATAGCGTGTTCCACTGTGGCAGCGYTCTGCCAGTGCTGCCAAAAGCTTTTTTCTCCTGAGAGTGCTGTCAGATGCTTTAACACAAGACTAAGAGCCCAGCTGGGCAGGTCCGATGGGAGATGCTCAGGCAGAGTGTGCCGGGTATAGACCTCTTTCCAGTGGGACCTGTATGTTGTTTTAAAAAAGCCAAAAAACTCCTTCCCCGAACTGTCATCTGGGAAATCTAAAGGTTAAAATATTCTCTTCAGTTCTTTACTATTTAATCTTCTGCCTCTGGCATCATAGCAGAATTTTCAAGAGTGAAAATCAAAACACGTTCGGATCTGTCTGTGACCCCTTGTGCAGGTTACCTGTAACTCTTGATGTCCTTACTTTGTGGACAACCAATTAAGGTTTTGACACATGGATCAGAAAACAAGCACGTGGTTTATGAACAGACTATTTCACAAAAATAAAAAAAATCCTATTTATTAAGGTTTTCCTGGATGGTTTCTTTAATACTGTGGGTTTAAGGGGTTTTGCTTTACTGTTTTTTGCTGCTCTTCACTGGGTAGTGTACAGGAGCTGCATTCTTTTTATCTGCAAGAGCATTTTTCCTCCTCCCCTGGGATTTTGGAAGAATATATGATATACTGCTTTTGCTATATGACATAAATAATCTGTGGCAGGCAAGTAATGGGGTAATTCCTGTGTGTACTTGTGTTCTGGAAAATACAGTTTCATGATTTCCATTTGGCCTTTCTGTGTCTGAGTATGTAATACATTTACATCTAAGCAGTGGAAAAAGACAGTGTTAATGAAGTGCTTATGGTCTCTAGCGGCAGAAAATGTCAGAGGTTAGATTGCACACTGCCTTGTGCCTCATGATACAGTCGCTATTTATGTGATCATGTGCTGTTTTCCAAATGTTGTGGTGTGGTGCAAATGCTCTCGTGCCTGCCTGATCCCTGAGGTGCCATAGCATCGCTGCTGGCACCCTTGGGAGCCTGYAAGGATATTTCCCTTATTTTCGTGGCACCTTATTCTCTCCTGCAATCCTCTGCTCCAGCGGATAATCCATTTGACCTCTGTGTCTCACTGTAAGTAAACTCTTACTGGGAAAAACTAAGAGCTTCACTTTCAAGTCAGAATTTAGCAGAAGTCCTCCTATGGCAGCTTGTGACTGACAAGGCCCAAAGAAACTCCTAAAAAACAAACAAAAAAAACCTTAGGGACACACGGACACGCACACACTCCCTTCGTCTTTTGTTAGCTGTGAAGTTGCAATTAATATTTAAGAGGATGCTTCTCAGTCCAACGTTACAAGTTTGATTTTGCAGGACTGACAGCTCCAGGCTTTCTAAAATAACATGTTCAAGAAATAGTATTAAATTCAATCGTAAAATCAGATTAAAAATTTGAGGAGTTTAAAAACAAGCCTCATATTTAGTTAGATGCTTTTCTGTGGGAGCCTTTAAGAGTACACATACCTTCAGGCCTTTCTCAAGAGCAGTGAAGATCAGAAACTTTGTTTGTTTTAAGAAACTTGAGTTTTTCACATAATTGCTTAAAACTTAAGGTTCCACATGATAGGTTTTATCTTTTTGCCAACTCGTTTATTGTGGAACTGAAAAGTGGTGACAGTAGTGTCAAGTATTTCAGTTTTAATGGCTGCGTCGTACCAGTTTTGTGTTTGCTGAGTAGTGCCTTTCGGCAGATTAATTCAGGCTTGACTCTCATATATCAGCTGTTACACAATTTCAGAATGTGGGTAACAGAAACCTSAGATGAAACATCTAATTTTCAGTCTCCTTTTAGAGATTTTCCTCACTGATTTGATTCAGATAAAACCAAAACTCTCCACTCGGTTGAGGGCCTCAGGGTGTCCTGGCTGGAACAGCAGTATCTACATATTGGTACCCATATTTATGTCTGTTGAAGGTTTCATATRTCTTTTTGGCAGAAAAACTGTTAATACTAGTGTTAAAGATGTTAATCCTGTTTTCACTGTTCAAACCGATACTTACTTCAAGTTTATATTGGGACCGGGGCAAGGAGGAGAAATTGGTCTTGTCCCTCTCCTTTGTCCCTCCAGCCTGTAGCACCCCCAGCCCCACTGCCGAGCCCTGCTRCCGCAGCTGCTGTAAATAGACGTGRATTGAACCGGACGGTCGTATTCTGGAAAACTTCTTTCATGAGTTAGGGAGAATTTCTTCAAATCATACGATGACTTTAAATGCCATTGAATGTTTTTACCATAAATATGCTCAGGCCTTCCTACACAAGGCCTAATTGTGTCATGTAACTRTATAATTATAGCGTAACATAAAATTTCTCATAAAAGCATTATATATGTGTAGGAGGGGTGCTTTTAGAGTGCTTTGTCTTAATTGATTTATGCTCATGCTGCAACTAGTGTAAATGTTTCTCTTGAATTTGCGCAGTATTTTTCAGCGCAGGTGAACATTTGTGGTTTATGGTTAAAAATCAGGAGAGCTGTAATAAGTAATGAAGAATGGTTGGGCTAAAACAAGAATACTTTGGTTTTTAATACTTTGGTTTTTAATACTTCTTTAACACTTATAATATTCAAACATTTGCTTTCAGCAAGGAAATTAAAATACTTATTTTTTTAAATTAAAATAAAGAGTGTTCCACTTTTTAGGTTTTGTTATTTCTGAAATACTGAACAAAAATGTGTTTGAGCAGATCCAAGCTAAGCACTGCGCATGGTGCAGTTCGACGAAGGGAGAGCCGCTAGGTGTGGAGCTCGGGCGAGGTCAGTAAAGTGTTATGGCCAGATGGTATAGTCACTGCTGTGCACGTGTAATTTAGGAAGGGCACTTCAAAACCGACAAATCCGTAGTAAGAATCTTGGTCTTTATTATTTTGAGTCTTTATTATTATTACCCTCTTTTTCTGTTTACTCAGAATATGCTACAGATAGGGAAAGAGGGATCCCTGCTTGGCATGTGAAACTGAGTTTTATTATGACTCTGTACTGGCCAGCGGTTTCCTTGGTTGATGGATAGATCTGCTGTATCCAAGATCTGCTGGCTGAGGAAGGTTGCATTTCATACAGAAACGTTAGAACTTACAGTGATGAACATACAGCAACGGCCAAAGTAACTGGTTCAACAGAGAAAGGATCCAAGGCCGATTAAACATAGGTCTCCTGTGACATTTTAGGTGCCTGAATCACTCTCCTTATTTAATCACTGCACTTTTAGCCTTGGTAATGTAACTCATGTGACTGACAAGGATGTTTAATTACTAAAGGTAGTTTACTTTAGAGAACTTGGTACACCCCATCTGTACAGTGCTTTAGACCTTCTAGGACTGTTAGGTTCTTCTCGGCTGCATTTTGAATTCTGCACGCTAATGCAAGCTGTACATTGCATAAAGCCTGCAGATACCCTGGGACACCCTTTCTGCAAGGGAAAAGGTGGTGGTGGTACTAGGAATTGTGCAGGGCTCAGTAGGTACTTGCTGGTGAATCAGGAGCTGGGGAAGCCATGAGCTGGACCTCGAAAAATACAGCCTGGGTATGTGAATAGCAGCAGAGCAGAAATGTGTCCATGCATCTCCTTGCGCACTTGAAGAGCAGGAAGGAGATGAGAAATACAGGTGTTGTGATGCTCTCTTGGAGAACCAGGTTAAAGCCAGAAATTCTTAGTCTGGCTGAAGTTTCTATGCAGCATYTGGCTAATGTGGGTACTTTTTGCTTATTTTTCATAGCAAAACTATTTTTGTTGTTGTTTTTCAAGAAAATCACTTAGTCTGTGTATCCTTCCTCTTCATTTTCCAGCCTCACTACCTCCAGAATGGAAAAGCTGAGGGAAAACACTTCCAGCTAGTCTATTCCGTGCTTTAGCACTTGCTCAAGTTTTTGTATAAAAATGAATGTGGTGATACGAAACATATGGCAGTTGTACACTGTGCCTCTGAACCCAGCTGTGCCACATGGACTTTCA
Source organism: Rhea americana (assembly GCF_003343005.1). Classification (NCBI taxonomy): domain Eukaryota; kingdom Metazoa; phylum Chordata; class Aves; order Rheiformes; family Rheidae; genus Rhea; species Rhea americana. The sequence continues at coordinate 514,708 of NW_028186623.1, read as the reverse complement.
TTTTCTGTGCTCAAAAAAAAAAAAAAGAAAAAGAAAAAGAGAGAGATGTGCAATTGTAAGTGTGCTTTCTCAGGCACGCACACGCATGCGCGTGCACGCACACAAACCCACAGCTCGCTGAAGTTTGGCAAAGGCATCAAGGAGCTGAAGGTCCTCRTTCGAAAGCACTGGGAATCTTGCAGCTCTGTGCCGTGTCTGCGCTATGTGAGAGCGCGTTCAGTGGTCAGGTTAGTTAYAGAGCTAACCTGTATATAAAACAGGGGGACGTAATGCCAAATGCTCTGGGTTTCACACGGCCCGATTTGAAAGATGTGTGGTTGCTGACATTTCCCACTTCTGGGGTCATGGGAGGAAATAGAGTAAGCTTCCCCTCGGCTTTTATCACTTCCTCCTGCCAGCTACAGGGAGATTATTTTCCTTCATTTGCTGCTTCTCTTGTCAGCAAGCAAAGCTGGTATTTAGCCAAATAATAAATAATGCTTTTCCTGGGGACGGAGTTCTCGGATGTGGTTGTAATAACACTGTATTTTTTTTTCCCCACTCACTCCTTTTCTCTTTTTAGCCTAGTCCTGCAAATTTTTGCTCAGAGATGTGGTTTGTATATGTGCAGTGTGCAAAGCTTGTTTGCTTTCGCTTACAGTCTGTTTCTGAAGCCTTTAGAAGAAGGTTTTGATGGTGGATGCTTATCTACTGAAATGCCAACTTATTCCATTCATCCTTTTTCATAAGGCTGTTGAAAACCCTGCAGACCAGGCTTGCAGTGGGAGTATATATTTGTGCAAATTGCATTGGCATTACTTAATCTTATTTATAGCCTTTTAATTTGCAAAGGTAGGCTTTGCCAGCGTGCTAAGCTGTGCTCTCTTCGTCGGAGTCCGGGAGGGGGCTCTATACCTGCAGGCATTCACTTGAAAAATACGGATCCTTCTGTGGCAGAGAGGTGTAAATGGGGAATGTGGAGTGATGGCTCCCTCCATCTCAGTGGGTTGTATCTGACTGTAAATAGAGGTGGAACTGGGTCAGCCACGGGTTGGTTTAAGAGCAAAGCCCACCGCTGTTGCTGGTGAAGAGAATGGTGGGTTTCTTGTTGTTAGTCYCGTTTCTCTTGTTTTACACGGTATTCGGGATACTGGAGCTTTAGGCTTTGGCCAGGGCTCTTCAGCGTTGCCACAGTATAATGACTGGTTTGAAGTCAAACTTCAGAACCAGATCAGGCTAAATTCCCCGCTAGCAGGGTTTGCACTTCCACGAATGCTGGGTTTGCTTCTCCTAGGCGCTTACTGAGCAAAGGGTGCTGCTTCGTGGACGGGGTGGGAGGTGGAATGAACACCCCCGAACCGCTTTCCTGAGAGCGAGGAGGTACGGTTCCTAGTGGGAGTTCAGCTGTGGTCACATCGTGCTCCTTCAAATACGGTACGACCGGACTAGTGCCCTCAAGGCTCTGCACAGTATGCTGGTTTTTCCCTTGTGTCTGTGCTATTTATTAATAAGTTTTCTCTGTTGCTTTTGCTCCGAGGAGCTTTGCTCGTGGTTATTGGTACGCCACAAATGCAAAATCAGAAAAGTTACTTAGYGCAGCCCAATAGTGAGAAACCCTGGTTTAAACGCGTGGTTCTYGGAGTAAGAAAAAAGTGCGTAGAAACCCTGGAAGTGAGACAGGATCAATGACCAGATTAAGCAAATGTGACCTCTCATTGCCGCAGTTCTCTTCTCCTATCAAAATTATTGCTTTTGAGGCTTTTTGTTGTTGTTCTTTCTCCTCCCTTGGAAGTCCCCCCTGAAATTTCAGGCGTATAAGGCAGTTTTTTCTAGTGACTTTGATTCTTATATCTGTATGAAAAAAGTTAATGTTGATTTACCAGGGGAGAAAACAGAAAAGGTGAGTGAGCAGGYGACTAATAGCCTGGAATGACAGGACTGTATCAATTTTCAGTTCTCTCAGAGGAATAATATGCTTGTTTCCAGCAAATGGAAAAGTAGACTATGACTAAAACTGTCACTGACCTCCCACAGAATTTAATGGATTCTGGAGCGCGGAGAAGAAAAGGCAGTCATAACTAACTCACTGATTTTAATGCACTTTCCTTGAAAGTCAGCAGTTTTATGAAATGCCGTATGCAGGGAGATAAAAAGTATATATATCTTATATAGCTGTAAAAAATTTATATTCACTGGCTTACTCTTTGACTATGGATGAATGCATTTCTCAATAAGCTTAAACGATAACGTATTACAGGTTCTAGCTGATTTATATCCTTAACATATGTTGCCAGCATATAAAATGAGCCTTTTAAAAATGATGGACGAAAACCGTAAAGCAAGCTCATTCTTGGCCCAGTCAAGCGGCTTTTCTGYGCAAGCAGTTGCTGAGCGGGTGGGGTATAAAACTGGTCCCTTTTGCAGGCCAAAGGGAGCGTTGTGTCCGTGCTCGCTGATYGGCAGCAGCTAAGGTACGTACCCCTTTTGCTGCAGTGGTAGACAGTGGAAGAAAGGACGCTTTGTTTTGTGGTAAATCCACTTCTATTGAAAATAAATAAATGAATAAGCCAGCTCCTTTAATTTAAGTGTCTCTTTGTTTTTGCCTGAGCCCAGCAAGCGGCTGGTGCCTCGCGCAGAGCCGTCTCCTTTGTTCGGCGCTGTAAACGGTCCCGCGGTCGTGCCGAGCCTTCCCTTTGCGCCGGCGGGGCCCCGCACGGGCAGCAGGAGCGTTCTGCGCAAAAACTGATAGCGGTGTTTTCGGTGGGAACCAGAATCCTTGCCTGTTCCCCACCGTAATTGGTGATGCAATGCCATCTAGTGTGCAAAGGTGGGAAGGAGTGTCCCGTACTCTGGAAATTCACGACAGCAATTGATCTTCTCCTTGCATCCAATTATAGACTACTCTAAACTGTTGCATCTTTTGGAGGAGATGGCTGTAATGCAGATTTAGCGTAGTGAACTTTTAATTTTCCAAAAATTTCATCTTTACAATTTAGAGGAGGATTGTTTGGGGTTTTGGGGGAGTGAGGAGGGGCTAGAGAGCAGAAAGGGGCAAAAGAAACAGTGATCATTYGTCCAGCTGAAGTTAGTTCTTTCTCTGACGTGAGCTGATTTTGTATCATGTTTCTTAAACGATGTTAGTGTTGGATAACATTTGATGAAGAAGGTGATATTGAATCTTACTGAGATGTTTGAAAAATGCTGAGAGGTGCCTTTTTATAGAAGTTATGAGGAGATATGCCCAGTACATGTTCTTCCAGGAAGAAGGCCGGTGAATATACTCAGTGGCTGAATACATATTAAWGCTAGCCTAGGATCCAAAAATCATTTCTGGGGTTTAGAGCATGTCTTTGTATCTCGTTTGCTGTTACTRCGCTTCCATGCAGGTAAGAGACTGACTCATGCAGTACAATTGTGAATCCTTGCTGGAGTTCGAATCCCAAAYTGTACCAAGTTGGAAGCCATAAGATGTGATTTTGCTGGGTTTTGGACCTGTTGTTGAGTAGATGTGGAGTAGAAGAAGCGTTACTTCATCCCTCATRCTGTCTTTCTTAGTTGGATCTTCTAACTTCTGCACATGGAAAGATGCGTTTTTTTCTCACCAGGAAAATAGAGGAGTTGTTACCTCTTTTGTTCCAAAAGTGCTTCGCAGAAGTGTTTTGCTTGTAGGCTCGCTTCCTTACCAACAGCCTTTTTGGTACTGTGGTGTGAATTCCACAGTGTTTAATTCTTAATATTGCCAGGGRGGTGTGTTGCACCAGGAGGTGCTGGTTCTTTTTAGAGTCCCGCAAGAAAGGCAGAAGCACTCGCAAGAAAGGTACTCCCAAGAAGTTACCTGTTTTATTAACATTCCAGAAAAGGTCATAGCGGGTTAAAAACTCCATGTCTCCCCAAGTAATACATAAACCTCTACATGGGAAAGTGTGTCAGAGAGGATTAACTTCTGAATAATCAAATTTTGGTTTCTATTAATTGCAAAATCAGACACGAATAGGGTGTGAAATGGAAATGGAGAGAGGTAACAGCAAATGCCTTTATTTACCTGTGTTAATCAATACAGACCCTACCCACCCCCAAAAAAATCAACAGAATCCATTCATACTCTTTGAAATGCTTTGCATTTGGCTATGAAAAATGTACTGCTTTGCAGATAGGTGGAAGGTCAATAGCATTAAAAAAAGAAAGAAAAAAAAAACTACCAAACATGCCAGAATCCTATCAGAACCCTGAAGTTACTGTATTTTAGAAATGCCAAGTGAGGCTATGGAAACCTATCATTACACTGAATTAGTATTGCTTTGAACAGTAACGTGGAAAATATTTACTTTCCCCTTTTTGAGCATTGCCTGTGGTGTAACGAATAACACACAAGAGTGGGCATGTGTCATTTGTGTATCAAAGTGCCTATTTCCAAATGGCTGGTATTATATTCACCAGGGTCAATTAACTAGTGACTAAAGGTGGTTTCCTTTGGAGGCAGACTGGGTTTTTCTTCTTGGCTGCAAGTTCATAGATGGTAGACATCACAATTTTATTGGAATTTGTGTCGGAAGCAGAGTTAGGTTTGCAGCCAAGAAGATTTTTTAGTTAACTGTTTAATTCAGTTGCGGGGGGTTGGAAGAAGGAAAAGAAACTACACCTGATTTCCACTGCACTGTAGATAGGAGTGARAGAGGATTTCTTGTGGAACAGCTTGTGTCGTTTCCGGCTAAGCCGTTGCGTTGTCCAACAGAGTGATTTGATACGTGTTCCCGGGAAGCCCGCGGATTCTGGTGGTGTTTGGGGATTGGCTYTGTTGGAATGAGGAAGGTGATTTCCCTAGGAAAGAGCTGAGGCAGGTTCAAGGGAATTTCTGTACTGTTCCTCCAGAGAACTTTGTAGTGGGGAGGTGAACGTGGTGGATGCTGCTGCTCCCTGTGGCCCTAGGGGACATAGCTCAGGGTGTGAGGTGTGCGGTACGGGGGAAAAGCGCCGTTCCCGCCTGCGGTAACGCCTGCTGACCCGTCTTTGAAGCACTGCTTGTGAAAACAGGCACACGGTGCGCACTGCTCGCAGGCGTGGGAGCAGGAGATCTACCCGTTCGCTCCATGAGTGGTTTCCCACATCTCCCAGRCTGATCTAGCTGTGGCCCCTGCTTATCTCTCATTAACTGTATTCCAGTAAAATCCACATTCCAAAGGGATGGAAGGGAACAGAGTGCACTTAATACCTGCACTTGATGCTATCTGAAGTTAGGGTCTTTTTTCTTTTCGTTTGCTTGTTTTTGTTTTTAACCTGGTGATACAGACGGGGAGTGGGGGGGAAGCTGCTCCGTGCCGGGGCTGCCGTAGGGGTGGGCCTGTGCTCTTGATTGCACATTTTGTCTGGAGTTCGTTGACGGGCCTGCCTGGGTAGTTGGAGTTTTTTTAAGGTTCAACAAACTCTTCATTCATTTCAGTGTTGCTTTCTTTTGTACTRGAGTCTTCCTTTGCTGATAAATGTAATTTAATGAAGTGCTAATAATAACCTGTTTTCTTTGCAGCATGGTTTGTTTTGTTTTAATTTTTCATGCTGTGCGTTAGTAGGGAGTGTGTGTCCTGGGCGCTTTCTCAGCGTTGCTGCTCCTTGGGCTCTGGTCTGTCACGTCGCGGTGCAGGACGTTTCACGCAGCAGAGCTCCCGGGCTCCRGCGTACTGATCTGTTCAGAGCAGGACGAGGAGAGGTCTGGCTGTGTAGYGTGGGGCTCTGTGCGTGCTGTTGGGTGCACGTGGCTCCATGCACCAGCGTGTGAAGAATGGATTTTCAGAGCCCCTCTAGAGATGTGCGTAAACCTAAGATAGAGTTGAGTTTGTTTCAGTTCAGTATTCTCCATCAAAAACAGAGATTTGCTACAGTATGCAAAATCCTGATGTTGTATCTTAAAGCAGAAAATTACTTTAGGTTTTGAGATACAGCCAGGCTTTCTCTTATCTCCATATATTGCTTGCAGAAATGAGAACTGGATGTTGTTGTTTGTAAGGATGTGAGCAATGATTTTATTAAATCAAGTCAATTTAATTTAGGGGATAGTCAAAGTTGTAGCTGATTATAACAAGCTTTGTCAGTTGAGGAGGAAAAGATTTTTTTT